>NW_004524588.1:3064767-3089163 GCF_000260255.1 Octodon degus
AAAAAAAAAAAAAAAAAAAAAAGTGAAACTAAGGGAGAGGGTGGTGACAGGAATGGAAATGATCAAAGTATGTCTCGTGCATTACAAATTTGGCAAAATGAAACCCATTAATCTGTATGACCAGTTTATAAAGGAGGGGGAAAAGACAGTTCCACTTAAAATAGCTACTAAAAATAAATGAATAAAAAATAAAAATAAAAATGAATAAAATGCAAAATAAGAAACTTAACCAAAGAGTTGAGACTTCTATAATGCTAACTATAAAAAAGTGATGCAAGAAACTGAAAAAAAATGGAAACAAATCTTCTAGTCACCAGTTGGAAGAATCAGTATCATTGTAATGTCCATACTACCCAAAATAATCTCCAAATCCAATGTCATCCCTATCAAAATAGCATCGGCATTCTTTAGAGAACCAAAAGAAAAGACCCTAAACTTTGCATGGAACCATAAACACACACACACACACACACACACACACACACACACACACACACACACACTTAATATATATTACAAGGTTGGGACTGGGGAAATTGCTCAGTAGAATAAGTACTTCCCTGGCAAGCACAAGGGCCTGAGTTCAATTCCTGGTTCTGCAAAATAAATAAATTAATTAATTAATTAATTAATAAAATATTACAAGGCTATACAAACCAGGTACACAGATCATCGGAACACAGTACAGAACCTAGAAGTAAACCCACTGATTTTATTTATTCTATGGTTTTGTTTTGTTTTTTGCAGGGTCTCACTAGGCAGCTCAGACTTGCAGTGATTCTCCTGTTTTCAGCCTCCTCAGCCCTGAGATTACAGGCGTGCACCACCACACCTAGACTGGGTCCCCAGCTCAGCACACCAGCAGGTGGGGCCTGGTGCCAGGGATCAAACCCTGATCCCTGTGTTTGCCTAAGCAGGTGCTTAGTCCACTAAGCTAACTCACTGGCCCAATAAGCCACTGATTTTTGACAAATTTTCTAAGCACACAAATTAGAGCAAAGACTTTTTTTTTTTTTTTTTTAATAAACAGTAGTAGGAATTTGTATGAATATCTACATACAAAAGAAAGAAATTAAGTGAGGCCCACCAGTGCATGGCTGTTATCCTAGACACTGGCAGGTTAAGGCAGGATTGCAAGTTTGAGGCTAACCTTGGCAACATAGCAAGACTGTCTCAAAATTTTAAAGAGGGGCTGGGGATGTAACTCAGGAATACAATACCCCTTTAGATGCTTGGGATTAAACACCAGTTCTTCACACTGAGCTGGTCTCCAAACCTCTCTCCTTTTTGAAATCTTGAGACAAGGTCTTGTCAAGTTGCCCAGGGTGGGCTCTTATTTGCAGTCCTCCTGCCTCAGCCTCCCAGAACATGTTCTTCTATCTAGGCATCAATCTGAAGAAAGAAGGAAGGAAAGGACAGGAAGAGACAGGGGGGGGCAAAAAAAAAAAAAAAAAAAGAAAGAAAGAAAAAGAAAAGGAAGAGTAAGGAAAAACAAACAAACAAAAAAGACAACAGACCTAAATAAACATTTCTCAAAAGAAAACATGCAAATGATGAATAGGAATATGAAAAAATGTTCAAAAATCACTAATCATAAGGGACATGAAAATCAAAACCACAATGAGGCATCATTTCACTCCAGGAAGAATGGCTATTATCAAAAAGACTACGATGAATGCCGGCAAGGGTGACAAGAAAAAGGAACCCTTGGGGCTGGGGAGATGGCTCAGTAGAATAAGTGCTTCCCTGGCAAGCACAAGGGCCTGAGTTCAATCCCTGGTTCTGCAAAAAAAAAAAAAAAAAAAAAAGAAAAGAAAGAAAGAAAAAGGAACCCAAGAAAAAGAAGAATGCATGGCTGGGGGCAGGGGCATGTGCCTGTGGTCCTAGTTACTCAGGAAGCTGAGGCAGGAAGATTGCTTAAGTGTAAGAATCTGAAGCTAGCTTGGGCGACATAGTGTGACTCTATGTCAAAAAGCAAAACAATGAATGAACAAAAGAAAGACAGACAAAAAGAAAGAACTGCTGCAGACTACTAGTAGGAAATCAATAATTCTACTTTGAGCCAGGTGTGGTGGTGCAAACTAGTTACCTCACCTACTCTGGAGGCTAAAGGCAGGAAGATCCCAAGTTCAAAGCCAGACTGGGCAATTCAGCAAGGCCTTGTCTCAAAACAGAAAAGGGCTGGGGAAACACCTCAGTGGTAGACTGCTAGTCAAGCACACATGATGCCCCAGGCTTAATTCCTAATACTGAAGAAAAACACAAAACAAAAACAATTATCCAAAAGCCCTTCTATTTGGGTTAAGTTAAGCTCTTATTAAATACATCCAAAAAGGTTATCCGTTAGCAGTCATATAAATAAATTGGGAGAAACGACCATTCAGAGGCCCTGCCCTCTTGCCTCAGCTTACTCATGTTCTAGAACGTGCTGCACTCAACACTGGACGTACAATGCCGAACAAAACTGTTCCTCCCCTCATGAAGATCAGGATCTAACTACTTGTAGAAGTGGGGGAGAACAGTAATAGATAAGAGATAGCTAAGTTGTAATAAGTTGTACAAAAGAAAAGAGCAGAGGGCTGGTGAGATGGCTCAGTGGTCTAAAGCACCTACTTAGAACAAGCTAAGCAAAGCACAGGGACCGCGGTTCAATCCCCCAGCACCACATGCCAGCCAGCCCCGCCCCCTGGTGGGCTGAGCTAGCCACACACACACACACACACACACACACACTAAATAAATAAATAAAAGCTGGACCTGCTTAAAAAAGAAAAAGAAAAGAGCAGAAAGGAGAGTGCATGTGAGGAGTACTCTTGCTTTGGCTGGACGGTCAGGGAAATAATAGAACAGAAGCACATGAAGAAGGGAAGGCTGAAGCCAAGGCAAGTTCAAGTGCAGGCGGGGGTGGGGAGAGTTATAAATCACATTACAGTCTGTCAGCAACCTGAATGAGCTTGGGAAGGGAGCATCTGAAAAGAATCTTAATCTCACAAATGCTGGTAGAGTTTGGGGGTGGGAGGAGGAACACTTCTCCACTGTCCACTGCTGGCGGGAGTGCAGGCTGGTGTAACTGCTCTGGAAATCAGTGCAGAGACTCCTCAAAATACTAGGATAAGTTCTATTGGACCCAGCTATTCCCCTTCTTGGAATCTTCCCAAAAGAAATAAAAGCATCATACCACAGCAAAATAGGGTCACCCATGTTTATAGCGGCACAGTCTGTAATAGCTAAATCTTGGAAACAGCCCAAATGTCTATCAACTGATGAACAGATAAAGAAGATGTGGTTCTTTTGTACACTGGAGTACTACTCAGCCATAAAAGATAAACTTGACACATTTCTAGGTAAATGAATGCACCTTGAGAACACACACTTACAAGAAATTGGACACACAGGTAAATATACCACATAGTTTCTCTGTTGTAAGAAACTGAAAGTGTAAATAAGACCAAAAGGTTTAATAGATATTGTGAAATGGAAGAAAATATTCAAATGGAAAGGGGAACTAGTGGGGGGAGGAGAGAAAGGAAGGGAAAAGAAAAAAACAAAAGGAGGGTAGAGGAAAGGGGAAAAAAAGAAGCAAGATATAAAATGTACACGTACAAATTCCGCATGATGAATGTGATCATTATGTTTACCTAAAATATACCAATAAACTTAATTTTTAAAGGAGATAAGAATTATAATCCTGCCAACATCTTGATTTCAATCATCCAGACTCTAAGCAAAGAAATTAGCCAAGCTCACCCAGACTTCTGTCCTGCATAACTATGAAACCATAAAGGGGCGATATTCTGATCCACTACACTTGTGTTAATTTGTTGCAGCAGCAACAAAATCTAATTGAATGTAGCATTTCTTACATAATTGAGTAGAGAACTGAAGTCCACACAGGCCATTCTGTTGCTTTCAATTACCCAGCCACACCTGGGATGATACTAGAAACCCGGAAATCCTTGGAGTACAGTGCTTCCTATGTCATTGTACACACTGGAGTGGGTCCTAAATGCATGGGTTCTAATTGTGACTGCAAATCCTGCACAAGTCAAGAACATACACTTACGAGTCAGCATAAGGGCGTTCAATCAATGCATCTCTTTATCTAAATCTCCACTGATATGTCGATACAATAAATTGAGTTAGCCTACATGATTTCTAAGGTTATTTTTGCTCTAGACACCAAAAATGATAGGTACTGTTACACTGTTACCTCAGATGCACAACATACAGTCATTTAATTTGTAACCTACCACTCTGAGCTAGCGGAAAGCTCATCCCAAGAAACCATTTTGATTTGAACAAAGGGAAGTTGTTTAGGGCTGCGGGGGCCCAGCACTGGCCTGGCAGCCTCTACCAGGCAATCAGTAGTGTGGGTTTCAAAAGGAAAGATGAATTGTACTCAGGTTGCAGACCAGCCTTCCTGGACACTTCTCCTGGATGTGTCAACAACCTCTTATTAAAGATTCCTGAAAGTCACAGTCTCATCAAAGAGGGCCTACCACCTGTGTTTGCTTCTATTCCAGATAATACCAAATCTCAGAGAGAGAAAGTTTTTAGGCCTCTCAATTGCCCTCTACTACTATTTCATATTTTTCTTCCCACTGTGGAGTCTTCCAAATCCTGAAGGAAACAATCTGAACAAAGACTTTGTACCTCACTCACCTCAACTGCGAATGTTTTTTAAATACCTGCAGTGTGCTCACTGAGTTAAAGTAGAGGCTATTGATTATTCTGGAGGTAAATGTTCAGTTTGACTTAGTTTGAAATCAAGTTGTGATTTCAGCATCAACATTTCCACTACTGTGACTTAAACATGAAAGAGGTGAGGAGGCAGAGACCACGTTCACTAATTATACTCAAAGCAAAAGCTATTGGTAGATGTGGTTTTCAGCTGTCCCGCAGTACTTGGAAGGGGGACAGCGACCCTGCAGATGCCAAAACCCATAGACACTCATGATCCTTATATACACTTGTCCAGGATAAGTGTAGTGTTTGCACAGAACCTATGCACACAGTCCTGCTTATTTAAATCATTTCTAGATGATTATATGATGTTACTGTGTACTTATACACCTAATATAGTTGTTATATTTTTTAGAGAAAAATGATATAAAAAAGAATTTTTTGCAGTGCTACAGAGTGAACATATGGCCTTATATAGAGCAGGCAGGCAGGCACCCTACCAGTGATAGCCCCAATCCTGAGTAGAGCTGTTGGGAATGCTTTCAATATATAGTTGGTTGAATTCAAAGATGTACAAATTGAGGACATGAAGGCTATTTTTGAAAAGAAGGTAAAGGATTCATTAAAATGCAAGTATAAGCGCTGGACAAAGAGCTACTAGAAACTGATTTTTAAGGGGTATTTACTTGCCCATATTATACCAAAATCAAACTCTGGGTACCAAATCTTTACATGCACCACTGATCTCAACTGACTTTTCAGAAAGCTGTCTTGAAGCTCAGAAGACAGAAATTAGATTTTTTCACCCGAGAACTAAGGACTGAACCCAGACCATTTTATTTATCTTGAGACAGGGCCTTGTTAAATTTACTGGAAGAAAAATAGCCTCTTCAATACATGGTGCTGGAAAATTGGATTTCCACATACCCAAGACTAAAATTATTCATGTCTATCATAAAATCAAAGTGGACCAAAGATTAAATATTAAAATAGAAACATTAAATGCACTGGGGAAGAAAGTAGGCAGAAATCTTTAAGACACAGGGGTGGGTAGAGAATTCATAAACAAAAACCAAATCACATGGGAAGTACTTCAAAGAATCAACAGCTGGGGTCTCATGCTTTTGAAAAGTTTCTATATGTCAGAAGAAATCACCAGCAGACTAAAAAGAAAACTCATGAATTGGGAAAAAAATTATAGCTAACTGTCCCTCAGACAAAGGACTATCTAGAACATATAAAGAATTTTTAAAAATCAGGACTCAAAATTCAAAGACCCAATCCAAAATGGGCATCTGAGATGAACATATATTTCTCAGAGGAAGAAATACCAATGGCAAATAAATATATGAAAAAATGTCCAACATCATTGGTAGCTTGAGAAATGCAAATTAAAACAACACTGAGATTCCATCTCACTCCAGAAAGAATGGCTGTCATCAAGAAGGCAACCAGGGGCTGGTGAGATGGCTCAGTGGTCTAAAGCACCTACTTAGAACAAGCTTAGCAAAGCACAGGGACCGCAGTTCAATCCCCAGCACCACATGCCAGCCAGCACTGCCCCCTGGTGGGCTGAGCTGGCCACACACACACACACACACACACACACACAAATAATTAAAAAAAAAAAAAAAAGGCAACCAATAACAAATGATGGTGGGGCTGTGGAGGAAAAGGGCCCTTTCTCCACTATTGGTGGGAATGTAGACTGGTACAGTCACTGTGGACATCAGTATGGAGCACCCTCAAAAAGCTAGGACTGGAGGTCCCATTCAACCCAGCTATTCCTCGCTTGGGTATTTTTCCAGAAGGCCTAAATTAATCATACCACAGCAATATATGTGCACCCATGTTTACAGCAACACAGTTTGTCATAGCTAAATCTTAGAAATAACCCAAATGCCCATCAAATGAGGAATGGATAAAAAATATGTAGTATTTTTATACAATGGAGTATTACTCAGCTATACAGGAAGATAAACTCAAGGCTTTTATAGGTAAACAAATGCAACTAAAGACCATACTCCTAAGTGAAATAAATCAGACCCACATTGTAAACATCATTTTGTCTCACTAGTATAAGAAACTGAAACAGTAAATAAAATCCAAAAGGTACAATAGATATTGTGAAAGGGAAAGAAACTGCTCAGAAGCAAAGAACAACTGGGATAAGAGAAAAGAAAAAAGAAAAAAATAATGGGAAAAAAATATATATATATATTAGCTATACAAGATAGCTAAAATAATTGTACTACTAATTTTTTTAAAGATTTATTTGTTTATTTATGTATTTGGTAAAGGATCTCTCTATGCATTTCGGACCCATAGTGACTCTCCTGCCTCAGCGTCCCTGGCACTGGGATCACATGTATGCACCACCACGCACAGGTTAAGGGGCCAGCATGAAGCGGGGCCAGTATGGCATGCAGTACCAGGGATCAAAATGGGGTCCTTGCTCTTGCCAGGCAGGCGCTTAGACCACCGAGCTATCTCCCCAGCCCCTGTACTACTAATTTCTATTTATTGATTTAATCTTTTTTTAAAAAGCTTTTGGCAGTGCTGGGGATCGAACTCTGGATCTTGCACTTGCCGGGCTGGCCTTTATGCCACTGAGAGATCTCCCCCCAAAAAATATAGATAGATAGATAGATAGATAGATAGATAGATAGATAGATAGATAGATATAAATATATATATACATATATATTAGCTAAGATAATTGTACTACTAATTTCTATTGGCTTATTGAAAGAACAGTTAATGCTCAACTGTTTCAATCAATTTTGCTTGCATATATCTGGTAATCTGAGCAACTACTTTAAAGATAACAATATGCAATATAACAACCATGGTTGATTTCCTATTATATTGTTTTGAAATTATCATTTTCAATGTTTTTAAAATATTTTTATTCTCTAAGAAAAAAAAGAGAAAGATGATTTTTAATGTTCTTGCCGCACAGAAATGACAAACATCTGAGATGATAGGTTTATTTAATACCCTGATTTGGTGATAACACAATGTATACATGTATCAAAATGTCACACTGTATCCTCCTTAATATGTACAATTACATGCCTATTAAAAACAAAACTTTAAAAAAAAGAAAGTTTTAAATAAAGAAACTTTAAAAAAACTGCAAGTCTAAACCCAGCCTAGGCAAGTTAACGACCCAAGTGTATCAAAATAAAGAACACAAAAAAGGGGGCTGGTGATGTAGCTCAGTGTGAAGACCCTGAGTTCAGTCCCTAATACCACATAAACAACACAAAAGTGATACAGCCCTATAGATGATATTCAGAATTACATGCAGCTCTTGAAGTCTGACCTTCAAATCTAACCTTTGAAGCCGGGCACAGTGGTGAACACCTATAATCCCAGCCCTCTGCAGGCTGAAGCGGGAAGATTATCCATGAGTTTGAGGCCAGCTGGGCCACATAGTGAATTCAAAGCCACCCTAAACTACGCAGAAAGACTGTCTCAAAAAGAGGAAAAAAAAAAGGAAAGAAAGAAAAATTAGCCTTATAGTCTTCCACCTAAGGAATCATGCTAGAAATTATTATGTAGAGAGCCTTGAATTCATTTTAATTAATTTCTGAAAACAAATTATTAGCAGATGTTGTTACTTTAGATATTAGCCAGCAATTACCTGCAATAGACATCTTCTATTTGGGAAACTTCAGTTTCCCATTTGATGAGTATTGCCCTACTATAACACAAGTGTACCCCTGAAATTTAAATTCCTACACTTGATCTTAGCCAAAAGACTGAGAAGCAATTGAAATTTAAATTCCTGGGTTGGGAAGATAGCTCAGTAGAATAAGTGCTTGCCTGGCAAGTGCAGGGTCCTGAGTTCAATCCCGGATACCACAAAAAAAAGAAAGAAAGAAATTTAAATTCCTGAAGGCTAAGTAAGGTGTCTAAGCATCTAAGCACAGAGATCTGGGGGAAAATAATAAGAAGAGAACCCAACCATTCTCCCTTCTGGGAAACAGGGATATTATAAGCCAACTCACCATGGTTGAGTCTACTACAAGCATTATCCTAGAGGAAGCTCATCCCCTACCTTTGATCTGCAAAGCCACTGACATTCCAACAAAGTGTTATAGCCTACACCCAAAGTGGAAGATTTATTCTCTTTTTAGATATAAAAACAAATAACATTATGTGTACTTAAATAAGAAGAGGCTGTGATGGGGCTGGGGAGATGGCTCAGTGGAATAAGCGCTTCCCTGGCAAGTGCAAGGGCCTGAGTTCAATCCCTGGTTCCACAAAAAAAAAAAAAAAAAAAAAAAGAAGAAGAGGCTGTGAGGTATAGTGGCTAAGATCATGAGCTAGACCAATGAATGGCTCTTAATCAGAAATAATTTCACTTTCCAGGGGATATATGGCAATGACTGGAGATATTTTTGATAAGAAGGAGGGTATTACTGACACCTGCTGGGCAAAGGCCAGAGATGCTGCTAGATATTTTAGTCAGGTATGGTGGTATATGCCTCTAATAGCATGACTTGGGAGGCTGAGGCAGGTGGACCACAGCTGTAAGTTTGAGGCTAGCCTGAGCTATATAAGTAAGTTCAAGGCCAGCCTGGGGTACATAGTGAGACCCTGTCTCAAAACAAAAACAAAAGCATTTTATAATGAGCAAGATGCTCCCCCATAACATGGAAATTACCCAGCCCAAAATGCCAACAGTCCTGAGGTTGAGAAACTGCTGTAGAACTACTCTGTCTAGGTTTCAAATTACTTAGTCTGTGTAGCCTCTGGCAAGTTATTTAACATCTTTTGGTTTACTGAGTGTCCTCACCAATACAATTATAGTACTGTACCCACCTTATTGATTTGTTATATAAATCAATTATACAAGAGTTAAGGGTTTGAGGAGATAGCTCAGTGGCTTAAGTGCCTGCCTGGCAAGTGCAAGGTACTGAGTTCAATCCCCGGTATCCCCCCAACAAAAAAAAAGGAGTTAAGAATATTTGAAATCTCAGTAGTCTAGGTACTGAAACAGGAAGCCTGCAAGTTCAAGCCCAGCCTAAGCCATTTAGCAACTTACTACAGACACTGCTTGAAATAAAAAAACTTTAAAAGGCTGGGGTTGTAGCTTTGTGCAAAGGTTCTGAGTTCAATGCCCAGTAACACCAAAGACAAAACAAAACAATCCATAACAAGGCAAGAATTCTCCAAACGTTTGCTTCTGTTACATGTGATGTAAAAGACTGACAAGAAATACACCACAATTTTAACAGTGGTCAGTTCTAGTAGCAAGATAATGACAGATTTTTCTCATTATACTTTTTACTCCTCTACATTTTCAGAAATTATATATATATATATATATATATATATATATATATTTGACTTTGGGCAGGTTAGTCGCTGACCTTTAGACTCCTTATCAGAAATCAGGCTAATAATTCACATCACGGACAGTTGCTACAAGGGTTAGACATGACAGATACCCAGTGTGTGGGACAGTTTTCTGAAGGAACAGCACCAGAAGATGACTGCTCTAAGGGTTTGAGCAAGGGAAAATGATTCTACAAATCAGGAGATATATGATGGTTACTTCCCTTTTGCTTTTTAAACTTTCCTCACGAAGACAACTCTCCCTTCATTCCATTTTTGCGCAGCTCACTGAGAAGACACTGTACCCCTACTCTGGTCCTTCTCTACTCCTTCCCTTTCCTACACACACCCTAGGAAGGGACTGGAGCATTCCACTGGCAGGACCTACCTCATCTGCCAGGGTGTAGCAGGGGTCACCTGGCTGCCTCTGAAAAGCAGGAGCCAGCCTTCACTGTCACATCCTTCACCCAGATTTAATGTCCTCCTCATCTCCTTTTCCACTCCTGGTCTCTAAGTCAAGGGCCTCTCAAGGAAAAGCTTGGCCTCATTCTCTGTGTTTGGCTGGTTAAGCGGGTTGCCCCTTTTTATGTTCAAGAGTGATGAATAGGAAGGACAGGTAGCCCTCCTATGTACACTAACCCTGCTTACCCAAGAACCCCTGCGTGTGCGCAGTGGGCTTGCCCACACATGCCCAGCTGCTCTGTGCTTTCAGCATGGTGCAATTCCTTTGTGCAGTAAACCCAGCAGGTAGCACTGAAACTAAGAAGAAATGATCACACTGTACCCACAATCCCCATCTTCCTGCCCTTAATTGAACAACAACAACAAAAAAAAAAAGCAGAATGAATGCTATTCCATGTATATTATCAGGAGTGTGATTATTTTAACCTTATCAGCTTGCTAATTCAAATTTAAATTATAAACACTTTTTTTAAATGTCCTAAGACAACAACTCCCAGTGAAGTCCTAAGCTGCCATGGTTTGGCAACACAGGTTAAGATCGTGGGCCGTGAGGAAAGAGTCTTGCAGCTCTGCTGTGAGTTCCCCATATAAAGTTCTACGGACTGGAGCCAGAGTGGATTGCGAGGACTTACAGGGCAGGAATTTCACAACATGCACTCTCAGCCCAAGGTGAACTGCATCAATGCTGGGAAATTTTGCCAGGTAAAACAAGAGGAAAATGAGATTACTGGGCATGTGTCCCTCTACATATAAATAAAAGTTCTAAGTGTGACTAAAACTTCAGGGAGGCCAGGTACAGTGGTACACAGCTGAGATCCCAGCTACAAAAGGAACTCAAACAAGTTGATCAGTCTGGGCAACTTAGGGAGGCTGTCAAAATAAAATTGTGATAAGGCCTGGGGCTACAGCTCAACATTACAGCATTTGCCTAGCATGTGTGAGGCTCTGGTCTGGACCCAATGCCTAGCAATGCGGGGGGGGGGGGGGGCCTCAGGAAGATCAGTGATTTCCAGTCAAGGATGTAGAGACCGCACAGGCCAGCTAGCTCAGCGGACTAAAGCGCCTGCTTAGGCAGGGTGCAGTGGCAGGGGTTCAATCTCGGCGGCGTGCATGCTGGCCCTGCTCCTGGGGCATGCCGAGAAGGTGATTGAGACAGGGAGCACCTGCAATCCCAGCACTTAGGAGGCTGAAAACAGGAGGATCACTAGGAGTCCGATCTATGTAGTGAGACCCTATAGACCCTGTACTAATTACATTAAAAAAAAAAAAAATTATGGGACCACATAATATGTAATCCTCAAGCATAATTTGGACTCTTGTCAAGTTCTTACTGTAATGTGCCTCTTTACTATCCCATAAACCCCAAACTGGCTGCAGCAGAAGCTGTCAGAGTCCTTAGTCTTCCTATTCTGCATTCACAAATGTATAATAAGAGCTTACCACAGACAAGGCCACTCTTCAGATGATTTTAATAATGGAAATTGTTACTTGCCCAGGAAAATGTATATTTCAGCAAAGTCTTAAGCTAAAAGGCCAAAGTTCAATATTATAGGATACAAAATTATTCTCCAAAGTACATGGCAATGAAACACTGGAGCAAAAGTCTCATTTAATAAGGAATGTTGCAAATAGGAGGCTCCGGTCCTTTTTTCTTCCTCTGTGTATCTTAGATCTAATAACTTCTTTTAGTTTTCCCATAGCTTAGAACAATGAGATCAGTCGTTTTTTATTATCAAGGCAAGAAAGAAAGCTATATGGATCAAAGGAAGGAAATGTTTTATCTTAGAAATTTTCATTTTACGAACAAATTTCTTTTGCCTTTAAAAACCTAAAATTGGGGCCAGGAGGATGGCTCAATAGAATAAGTGCTTGCCTGGCAAGCGCAAGGGTATGACTTCAATCCCTGGTTCCACCAAAAAAAAAAAAAAAAAACCCTAAAATAATTTGCAGAGAGACCTATCCCCTTATGTTAATGTATGGTATTATTATTTTAAAGCAATAAATCTAGTCAATTTGATATCACAGTTAATATGCATAAACTTAGAAGTTTTAATCTTATTATTTTATTTTGAGAACTGGGTAAGTGCTTTTAAAGACAACACACGGGCTGGTGAGATGGCTCAGTGGTCTAAAGCACCTACTTAGAACAAGCTTAGCAAAGCACAGGGACCATGGTTCAATCCCCCAGCACCACATGCCAGCCAGCCCCGCCCCCTGGTGGGCTGAGCTGGACACACACACACACACACACACACACACACAAATAAATAAATAAAAATAAAATAAAATAAAAAAATAAAGACAACACACTTAGGGCTTGTTACTGGTTTCTGAGGATGGAGGATTTTTTTTTGTCTGCGAATGCCTTCAGGACAGGTTTGGCTGGCTTGAGTTGTGGATCGAACCACAGCAACCTGAGCCTGACTGCTTTGTTGAAGCAGCCACTTAAAGAACTGAGCTAAGGGGCAGGCCCCCTAGTTTCTGAGGATCCAAATGAGTTTGTAGCTTCAATTTTAAAAAAATCAACCATGATGTAATCCAGATTCTTTTTTTTTTCTTCTTAGACATCATTTGGTCACCCTAGTAACACAATGTTTTACTATCAAATATCTATACAGCACAAGGGAAAGAAAAGAGGCAATTACTGGGTTATTTGGGGGTACACAATGTGACTATTGGGATAATTCATGGTTAAATATAGATTTCACTGGAGGCATTTCAGCCAGCCAAGCTGATTCAATCTTCTAGTAGCATGAGCTGAGCAGAATTCATATTCAAATACACTGTTGAAATAATTTGAGGTAGTACAAAGCAGCCTAGCTCAGTGATTAAGATCATGGGCTCTGGGATCAAAATTTTTAGGTCCAAATTCTGGTTTTATCTGCCAGCTGTGTGACTTGGGGAAAATTCCCTTTTTTTCTCTGTGCCTCAGTTTCTTCATGTCTAACATGTGCTGTAATGATTAATGGGTGATTATTTGTGTTCACAATGATGCTTTGCACATAGCAAGAACTTTATAAGTATTTATTACATAAAGGAAATAAAATTTAAATTTGCTAGCTCTTCTCTTTGTTGTAGGTAGAGATAACCAACGATACCAAGATTTGAGTTCACAGCAGATTATTTTACCTTTTAACTTCGGTACATTCCTTTGAGAACTTCCTCTGGGCCTTTTGGTAGCAATTTTGTAAGGTATGAAATTATGTAGCAGTCTACTGGCCTACATCAGAACTGGGGGCACTTGCAAGTGCTCCTGGTATCAGGAACATCAGAAGGAAGATGACAGAACAGCACAAAGAAACAGCATGACAGCCCACTCAGGCCCCCGAAGCCACTGCCAATAACCTCTCGGAACATGGGCACAGAATAAGCAGTTAAAAACATGTGACAGGACTTTATTGTAGTGGCAATAAAATCTAGTTATTTGTTTTTCCAGTAGTAGTATTTTTTCTCTTTCCCAGTATTCAAGGGGAAAAAATTTGTTTCATCAATGATTTGTTTGTTTTATTATCAATTACTATACACAATTTCCATCCAATTTCTTCTCAATAGGCACTTACTCTAAAGAATTATTCATTTTACAGAACTAGTGTTCCTGGACTTGTAACAAATCTAAAGCCCCTAAGGAGCATCTAAGCCAGAACAAAAATCTCCAAAATGCCTGGAGACAGACAGAAAGGGACAGAGAGAGAGAGAGTGGGAAAGAGACAGAGACAGACAGAAAGAGACAGAGAGAGAGACAGAGAAATTCAGACAGAGACAGAGAGAGATGAATTATGACCTCTGAGCCAAATTTCAGCGGTGGCAGCAAGCAATTTCTATCACATACCTTCATCCGGACTTGATTTCAGAGATGGTCTCCTTGGGTCTTCTTGGTCAAGAACGGCCCTCACATAGGACTTTGGAAAATGCCATAAACCACCAGGAAATCTTGGGAACACATTCATATCTGTCCTCGGTCTTCCACTTGGCTCACAGCCTGCTTCCTGGTAGGAAGAAAAAATGACGCTGCGCAGGGCTGACTGCTAACCATCTTCCCTCCCGCCCCCAGCCCCACTCTCTGGGCGCCCCTCCCTTATCCTCTCCAAGGCTCTGGAATGTGTCACATGGGAGATAGATCATGTGGCTCAAGGGGAGAATGTGGCCATCTTCTTTCTCCCTTCCCCCAGGTTTCTTTTCAGGACCAAAGCAAAGCAAATCTCTGACCTGATTGGCTCTGACCAAAAATCTCCATATGAAAAGAGGAAGATTCAACCACCCAAATCTCCAGCCTTTTTAACATCTGATGATTTTATCCTAAGAATTCACAGCTGCTTGGAGTGGGAGGGAAATTATGCCTTCTCCCCAACCCTTATTTTCTTTCACATCAATAGTATCCTGACCTGGCAAGGTGTTCCTTAACCTCTCTCTAGAGCCCCTTAACAGCTTCCCAGCCAATCGAGTTTTCAGCACCACGGACAGCATTATAATCGCTTCAGCGCTTTTTAAATTAAAAGCCATTTGCTTTTCACTTTCAGGTAAATAAAAATATTTCTAAAAAATTTCCCTGGGTTCTTGTGTAAGTATAACTCCCACCATGTATGTATGTTGAATATTTATTTCTCCTACTTTCAACCTACTTATAAACTTTGCTAATAAGCACAAATAATTTTTATGTTTTATTAAACCCAAAACATTATTCCATACCTATATCTTTGTCTCCAACCCACTACTCCCACACTTTAAATACGCTCCATGTTTTTAGGGGGATTTTCATAGCATAGTTCACGATATACTCACACATCTATGCTTATGGAGAAAACCATAGCAACACACAGGAATTCTTGGGTGGAGAGCCTAGATGTCATTAGCCCCATCCTAGGCCTCAGGCAGGATTGAATCAGAGGGAGGATGGAAGCCTGGTTGGAGATGTTTTATGTGGGTCTATCCTGCTTTGCTGACGTCCTGGTTGCCATGGTGCTAGGTAACTGCTGAAGGGGATGATTTCTTTCAAAACCAGTCACCATGGGACCCTGTTCACTAAAGAGGGAAAGGACTGAATTGCTGAGGAGGGTTTTCAATTAACATTTTCAGAACCAAATTTAACAAATGGGCCCCTTCCTTACTGGACTGTTGCTGACCCTAATATTCAAAGGATTTTAGGAACTAGTATGGACACTGAAATGGTAACTCCTCCATCTTCAACTGCTGCTTTCCTTAAAAATCCCTTTATTTTCAACTGAATGAAAATGCCAGGCTCATAGAATGATCACAAAGTACTGAAAAAAATTTTAAAAAGGTATCTCTATTCAAGTTGCCACTTCTGACTTTTGGGAAGTTATTCATCTTAGTCCTAACCACCTTAATTGAGAGACACATTAGAACCTCACCTGACTGTTGACACCAGGAGCAGTTTGTAAATGTTCTAGGATTTTATGAGAGAAATGAGAAATATTTTAAGTGCATGTTATTGAATTATTTTAAATATAAATTTAATTAATAACTGGACAGCATTTGCTTTATTAAAACTCAGAAATTTCAATGAGCTATACCCTTATTTCATAATGCTGGCATTTAGTTAACTGTTTCTGATTATCCAAATATTCTCTGAGAATATCCCATTCTCTGAGAATATTAATGCCAAATATTAATGTTTTGGAAGAGAAATACTGACTTGTAATCAAAGTGAAGGAATATAAATTTTATGACAGGTGGCTTAGAGAAGCTGGTGTATAATTTTAAAAGATAGAGACTCTTTCCTGGTTTAATATCCACAGCTTAAGATGCATTTTCTACTTTTATTTTACAGGAATCAGTCTCACAGAAATTTAACTCTTCAGGGCTGGTGAGATGGCTCAGTGGTCTAAAGCACCTACTTAGAACAGGCTTAGCAAAGCACAGGGACCACAGTTCAATCCCCCAGCACCATATGCCAGCCAGCCCCGCCCCCTGGTGGGCTGAGCTGGCCACACACACACACACACAAATAAATAAATAAAATTAAAAAAAAAAAAAAAAGAAATTTAACTCTTCATTCAGAACATTTGGCATTTTCTGGAAATTCACTAATAAAGAAAGCTGGATGTGTGACTGGAGAAATTCTATGAGTGATCACCTGTTATGGCTGCAACCTGGATGTTCCTCAAAGCCTTCCGTGCAAAGAGGTGGGGCTTCTGGTGATTGGCACATAGAGGTGTTATATTCATTGGGGTGTTAGTCCATTGATAAGATTATAGCTAAGTGGATATTGGGAGGTAAGATCTGGGGGAAGAGGTGCATAATCAGGGGAGTGACCTGGGAGGTGTATCTCCATTCCCCTTCCATTTCTTCTAGGACCTTTCCTAAGCCCTTCTATCATCTCACTGACCTTAAAGGCCTGAAACTTCTAAAGTGTGAGCCCAAGCATCTCCCTAAGTTGTGGCTGTCAGGTACTGTATTACAGAGACAAAAGAGTGACTAAAACACCATCCTCCCAATCTCCCCATTGAAAAATACTGTAATTCTCCTCTTAGAATTAACAATGACTCAAGTGTCATCTCCTCTCTTAGTCAATGACAACAAATGAAGTAACAAATAACATGTGTAAGGTACTCACATACATGACACCACCTTAGTGAAACAGAGAACTTCCAGGAAGGATAGCGGTTATAGTTTGTGTCTAGATGTCCCCTCAAAGCTTCAGGTGGTCATAGGGCTTTTTCAGAGGTGGCTGAATCTAGAGTATGTCATGCTGGGATTAAGTGTGTGATTAGTAAATCAGTTCATTGATTGGTTTGGCATAGCTCTGGTTAGAAATAAGGGTGTGAATGCTACTCTAGGGCAGCTACTGTGCATTCAATAAGGGACACAAAGAGTCTTATGTCTCTCTCTTGTTGCTTCTATTGTCTTCTACTGCCATCAACTGTTGCCTCTCTGCCATATGCCACCATGTCTTGGAGCCAGACAAATATGGACTGAAATTTCTAGGGTTTTTTTTTTTTTTTTTTTTTTTTTGGTGTAACTGGGGATTGAACTCAGGCCCCTGCGCTTGCCAGGGAAGCGCTTATTCCACTGAGCCATCTCCCCAGCCCCCGAAACTTCTACAAACTGTAAGCCAAATAAAATCTTTCCTCCTTTAACTTTGGATGTTGGCTTCACTGCTGGTGGGAATGTAGACTGGTGTAACCATTATGGAAATCAGTGTGGAGACTCCTTAAGAAACTAGGACTGGAAATCCCATTCAAGCCAGCTATCCCCCTACTGGGTAAGCAGGTTGCTTATAGATTATTTACAGCTACAGAAGAAAATGTATTCTCCTTCAATGGAGAGATTGGAAGAGTGATAGCCATCTTAACTAAGTGAGCAAAGTTTGTATCATTAACAATGTTAGGGCCGGGGAGATGGCTCAGTAGAATAAGTGCTTCCCTGGCAAGCGCAAGGGTCTGAGTTCAATCCCCAGTTCAGAAAAAAAACCAAAAAACAATAACAAAAACCCCAATGTTACAATCAGAATTTATGCACCTAAGATGAAGCAATATGACCTATTCAATGTCTCTGATGAAATATCTCTAAGTTTTTTAAATTTTATTTTAGGGAAGGGTCTACAGGGTGTTCAGAGTCTCACTACTGGATCAGACTCATAGTGATCCTCCAGCTTACAGCCTCCCAAGTGCTGAGATTACAGGCATGCGCCACCACGCCCAGTCTCAAGTGCCATCTCAGTGAGCTAATCTGGGAGCAGGGCCGGCACCGCAGGCCTGAGGGTTCGAACCCCTGGCCCCTGCACGTGCTTGCGGGTACTTTAATCCACTGAGCTATTTGGCTGGCTCTCTAAAAGTGTTTAAACTAAATCTAATCAAACTTTTAAGCATAATATCTAGCTTTTTTAAAAAAAAGTGTGTGTGGTAGTGCATGTCTATAATCCCAGCTGAAGGAGGATCACAAGGAAGAAATTCAAGGCCAGCCTGAACTACATAGCCTCATAGAAACCAAAACAAATAAAAAATTAAAAAGTAAAAAACAAACTGGAGGACCGGCACGTGCCCTGTCATCCCAGCTACTGAGAGAGTAAATAAATTTCAGCCCAGACTGGGCAATTTAGGAAGATTTTGTTTAAAAAAAAAGGGCTGGGGGCCAGGGAGATAGCTCAGTGGAATAAATGCTTGTACCACCAAAAAAAAAGGGGGGGCAGCCAGATAGCTCAGCAGACTAAAGTGCCTGCTTAGACTGAGCACCATGGCCCCAGTGTGCCATGCTGGCTATGACACTGCCCCCAGGGCACGCTGAGACTGCAATTGAGACTGGGCATGGTGGCGCACCCCTGTACTCCCAGCACTTGGGATGCTGAAAACAGGAGGATCACTATAAGTCCGATCCTCACTTTATAAGGAGTACTCAAAGCAAGCAAGTGGGAGCCCTGGCCTTAGCTCCCACTTTGGAACCATTGCCCAAGTCCTCATGCTGCATTCCCTGTATTTCCTATGCTATTTGAGCCTAAACCTACAATGGCACAGTCAGAAAGAAACAGAGCAGACAACTAGCCCAAGCCTTTCCTATTCTCTGGGAACATGTATACTCAACAAAGGGCCTAAGGGCTTGCCCAAGCAAGGGCTGGTGACTCCAGAGCAAGGACTAAGGGAAAGCTGAGTCTGAAAGGTGAGATGACCAACACCCCTGGGAGATTTGCCTAATGCCAAAGACAGGTTAGGAATTCAGTACCCGAGAGCTTCAGCATAGGCTGGCAACTTTCCCCAATGATGAAGCAGACAAGGGGTGCCCTCATGCTAGAAATTTGAAGGCATGAGCCAGAATATCTAGTTCCAGAATGAGACCAGGAGGCCCCATCTCCCTCATCAGTACCACGGAATGTGTACATACCCCTACCCCTATCCAAATGGATGTCATCTTCAGACACAGTAGATCTTCTGGGAAGCATATGAAAAGTGCAACATTTTTATCAACAGGAGACTTTATCTAAAGAAACTGAATGAGACAGAACTATATTTGACACTGAATTAGATACTTTGGTGTTTCTCCCCCCGCCCCAGCCTGGGAGCTAACAGATTGTGATGATATCTAAATGTGTCCAAAAATTTTCTAATATGATTCCCTTCAAATGGTGAAGTCTAAGGCATCTCTTTGATGTGATCCACACTTAGTTACTTGTTTGTCATAAATACAATGTGCTAGAAGTGATTCTATGTGACTTCTGCGGCAATATCATAATACAAACTGTATCTCCTTGGCTTTCCCCTGCAATTACTTATTCTGGAGCAAGTTAGCCACTGTATCATAAAGATATCCATGATGCCCCATGAAGTGGCCCATAGGTAAAAACGAGGCCTCTCACCAAGCAGCACCAACTAACAACTATGGGAGTGAGCTGTTTGAGAAGCAGATTCTCCAACCTGTCAAGTGGCTGTGGTCCTGGCCAACAGCTTGACTCCATCTTGTGAGATCACAAGCCAGATGCTGCTCCTAAATTCCCAATCCACAGAAACTATGAGATAAAGTTTATTATTGTTGGCCTGGTGTGATGGCACATGCCAGTAACCCCAGCTCTGGGGAAGCCGAGGTAGAAGAATTGCTGAACATTTGAGAATAGCTTGGGCTACAAAGTGAGATCAAAGCCAGCTGTGCATAGCAAAACCGTCTTGAGGGAAAAAAGCAAAATTGTGGGGTATTTTTTATGCCGTAATAGATGACTAATATACAGATGACTAATACACTGACAGGTAAAGTCAGTGACCTAGATTTTGTAAGACATAGATCTATAGTGAATTCAGTAAGTGTTCTTGTGCCTTATGTGTGTGGAAGTTGCTGTATGTGGCTTTATTTGCACAAGAACATTATGGGCAGAACAATAAGGAAGAAAAGAAAGCCACTCAGGTGAAGATGAACTTACAAAAACTCAGAGGAATTAGAGGGAAACAAGAAGTACCCAGACCATAGATGGAACTGAAACAGGGACTCAGAGAGCTATCAGAACCAAGGGCAGGGTCTGGGAATAGAGCTCAGTAGCACAGCACCTGCCTGGCAAACATTAGACCCTGAGTTTGATTCCAAGTATCCACCTCCCAAAAAAAAGAACCAAGGGCAGCCATAGATCTGAAATTCACATGTCCCTACAAAGCCAACACTCCTATCTAAGTAACCTAGTCTCTCAATGTTCTGACTCTAAGTGCTCAAGAGGCAGGGTCTATTTGACCCAAACCAAGTCAGACATCAGGTGTGGGCACTGGGGCAGAGATGAAGTCTGATACTACTCCTCAGTAGTTTTTAAAAAGGGCTATTGGCAAATTTTATAAAATGCCAAGACAAGGAAAGAGAAGTAGCTGATGGATGAAATGAATACCACCCTTGTGTGTACTAGTTTTTAAATTTCTGTAAGTTCTCCAGGGTGAGCCTGCTAACAACAGCCCAGTCTATATGCCTCAACACCTCCAACCTCTGCTTCACCCTATTTTATTTTATTTTTTTGTGGAACCAGGGATTGAACTCAGGTCCTTGGGCTTAATTCCTATTAAACCTGCATATCCTTCACACTGCTTATAGTATTCCCCACATATACCACACTGTATGTTTCATGCCTGAGTCTTGACATAGATCTTGCCTACCCTGTGAACATTTAATTTACCACCATCTCAAACTTGGATGGGTTTCCTCTTCTGTGTGGTTCCACATCTCTTCTCAACCCTCCAAATTTAATTCATATTCTCATATTCATTCTCCCCCTCTTTCTCTTCCCTATTCTGCCAGAGATTGAACCAAGGACCCTACACACTTTACCACTGATCTGTACCACCCCAGCCACATCTTCTGTTTTACTAAACTACATCTTCAACATTCATACTTATTTTTTCTATTATGAAATACATATTACTTTGTGTTCTTAGATTCTTTCAGGAAAAAACATATCCCATCAATCTTTATACCTCTATGATCTAAAAACTAAAACTAAAGTCATTGTTTAACATTACTATCTCTGTATAAGACTGAACAAGCATGAACTTTGAGATTAACCTAAGGCGATTTAACTTATTTCCCACTGTCTCTATGAAAATATATTCACCACCGCCTTCTTCTTGAACATCCATCTACCCTAGAGACATCTTAGCAGTAAATGGCATGCCATTTACTGCTAAGATGTCTCTAGGGTAGATGGATGTTCAAGAAGAAGGCGGTGGTGAAGGAAAGCAAGAGACAGGAAAAGGAATATTGTGGAACTGTCCTGCTTCAAGGTTGTATATGGTGAGATTTTTGGACTTATGTGCAAACATGAGAAGCATAGAATTCTTTATCCTATTTTTTAAAATATAATCTAATTTTTAAATGTTTTTTTATCATATTATGTAGGGACTTAAAGTTCAACATATCAATACTTGATGAAAAATACCTGTTCCTTATTATGCCTAAGATGTTTGAAATGCAGTGAGATAGTGAGGTTAAGATTGATAGCCCAAATCGTTTGATAATAACAATAAGCTTTTCTTCTGGATGGTTAACAACCTAAGTTTGCAGACCAAATTAGAGAAAAAGGAAGGATACAAGGAAAGCCAACATTTTGGCCCTAACCTTCTAAGGTCAATTAAGACTCAGGACATATGAGAACTTGTACTGTAACGTCATGTACCTCGGTAGTGTCCCAAATTTTCTGATCAAGAAGATTATGGGGCCAAAGAGGAAAGTGATCGATGACGTAGAGTGTGCCTAAGGAGAGTCACATGGGGAGAAGACACTCTCTCAGGCTTTCACAGAGAGCACATTGGCCAAGCATTGGCCGTGACTCATCCACATGGCTGCACTGATGAAGGTTCTACAATCTGAGGTACAGGATCTCAGGACAAATCCTGAGGGCATTTCACTGACCTTCTCAGACCAAAAAGCTACAACTCTTGTTGCATAGGTCCTGCTTTACCTTGGTCTTAACCATCCAGTAGAAAAGTATGAAGTCGAAATATAAAAAATAAAGCCATGCTGTTAAGTTGAGCTGTGGGGGACTCAGGTCAATAATTTCTGACATTGCCAGTTAAATATAAGACCCAATGCTATTATAGGCTACTGGACTCTTTTAGAATATTTTGCTGAGTTTACACACCTATAATATTCAATAATGGAACTTAGAAAAAATGGGGTATACCGATAAATGTCCATTTTGTATCTGTGTATTCAAAGTGGTTGGGATAGATATATAGTTGCATTCTCTTAATGAATAGAATGATTTGTTCTAATGGTGTTTGTGAATAGGATCACAAGTCCGCATCTTGTACAGCAATTAACCACTAAGAAGAACATATGCAGTGTATTATTTGTTGAGACTGTCCTTCCGATTTGATTTGAAACTGTCTCATTGCTATCTCTTTGTCAATAAAACTTTGAAAAAAAAAAAAAAAGAAAATATATTGTTGGAACTGGTTCTTCCATTCATGAATTAACACGGGTAGTTCTGTCACCTTCTTTGGTCATTTTTAATTAAGCAATGTTAATAATCAAGATATCCAAGGAAAAGAAAAGAACAGAATGACGAGAAAAGAAGGAAAAAATGAAGACAAAACTTTTGTAAATTGGGAAGGGAAGAGGAGTTAGAGGGAGGGTAGGAAAAGCGGGGGGGGGGGGAATCAAATTATGTCAGGTGCAGGTACAAATTCCCTATAATGAATGTGATCATCATGTATATGTGAAATGTACAAATAAACTTTATTAATTTTTAAAAATAATCAGGAGCCCTGCCTCACACAACCCCCTAAGCCTCTCCACACCATTTCAGGAGCTTTGCTGACCTGCTGTCCATGGCCTGCACCTTCCCAGAAGGCAGGCTGAGCTCCGGAAAGGTAGAGGGCCCTAGTGAGCCCCACCTTGCCCCCTCTCCCACCCACCATTGAAGGAGCCTTGTAGAGTTTTGGCCCACACTCTAATTATCTTGGGAGCCAGTTGAGCTGTGGCTGATTTTGCCTCCCCCCCGCCCCATGCTTCTTACTAGGAAGTCACACTGAACCTCAGACAGCAGGAGCTTTGGTGAGCCTACACTGCCCTCCCTGCCCCCTCTGTCATGGGAGGCTTGCGGCTTTCTTACCCATGCCTCACCTCTCTACCACCACTGCTGAGCCAGGTGAATACTGAGAGCTTCAAAAATGTTATAATGGAGCCAGGAATATAGCTCAGTGGCATAAGCACATTGCCTGACAAATGAAAGGTCCTGAGTTCAATCCCTAGTACTGAAAAAAAAAAAAAAAAAAAAAAAAAAAAAAAAAAGTCTAAATGAAGGGTCAAATGGCAATCTCAGACCTCCAGCCTGCCCAAAACAAGTCCAGGAGACAAGGTCATAGAAGAACTTGAAAGTCACACACCCGACATTTTGGAAATGATGGCAATTAAAGTAAAAAAAAAAAACAACTCCATCAGGCTACAGAAGAAATCTGATCTAAAATAATCTCTCAGGTGAAAAAAAAGAAATGATGACAATCATGAAAGAATTGTTCAGCACATCTAAAGAAGAAACAGATAAAAAATAAAGAAGGATAGAAAAATGATGAAAACATTGAATGAACAATACAGGAAAGAATTAGAATGCATGAAAAAATTCTAACAGATATCCAGGAAATTAGGAATTCCACTGAAAGTTAGAAAAACCTCTTGAATGAAAATGAAGATAGACTTTCAGACCTTGAAGACAGCATTGCACTTAGTCATTGTGAAAGAAAAAATGTCCTAAAAATAACAAGGAACCAGAAAATAATTCAACAGCTGCAAGAGGATGCAAAGAAAAACAATATAAGACTTACAGGTGTTAACAAAACAGCAGGAGTCAACACAAATGACATAAAGACTGTTTGCAAAAGTAGTACCAGAAAATTCTCCAAACATGGGAAAAGAATCTGACATACAGGTAAGTGAAGCATATAGAACTCTAATTAGCCATAATCAAAGCAAATCTATAACCAGACA
>NW_004524588.1:3089299-3093715 GCF_000260255.1 Octodon degus
ATATATATATATATATATATATACCACTTAAAATGGAAAGGCCATCAGAATCATGGCAGATTTCTCAACACAAAACTATCAGGTCAAGAAGAGCTAGGAGTGAAATATTTCAGGTCCTAAATGATACCAACTTCCAAAGCAAATGATGTACCCTACAAACCGATCCATCAAATTTAATGAAGAAATAAGATACTTCCCCGACAAAGAACAACTGAAGAAATTCATGACCACCAAAACAACCTTACAAAGAGTACTCACAGATATTCTAGAAAGAGACAAAAATGATCATGATCACAACTTCAAGAACAACAGAAAGGAACTACCAAGCAGAGCAAGCAATTAAATAGAGGACAAAAGTAGGGAACCTACAGCAGGAAAATAACATGACAAAGATAAGCCAGTATATTTCAGTGATAACCACGAATGTCCTTTTGTTTTTAGTGGTACCAAAGATCAAACTCAGGACATTGTGCTTACCAGGCAAGCACTTATTCCACTGAGCTATCTTCCCAGCCACCATGAATGTAAGTGGACTCAATTCACCAATCAAAAGAAGCAGACTGGTAGAGTGAACCAAGAAACAAAATCCAAGAATATGCTGTATACAAGAAACATATTTAACTCAAAAGGAAATTCACAGACTGAAAGTCAATGGATAGAAAACAATACTCCATATGACAGGAACCCAGAAAAAAAGCAGGGGTAGCTATTCTGGTTTCTGACAATGTCAACTTCAAATCAAGAATGATCAAAAGAAATAAAGAAGGTCACTACATACTTGTTAGGGAAAAAACTGCAAAAGGAAGGGGTAACAATCATAAATATATACGCACCCAAAGTAGAAGCACCCAACTATGTAAGACAAATTCTAACAGACATGAAATATTAAATGAGTAATAACACCACTGTAATGGGGGACCTTAACACCCCACTGTCACAAAAAGATAGATCGAGTAGGCAAAAAATCAGCCAAGAAATAATAGAAATAACTAAACCAAACTTGTGAAGAAATGAACTTAGCAGACCTTTACAGAGGTTCCACCCAACAATACCAGATTACATATTCTTCTCAACTGCACATGGGATGTTCTCCAAAATAGACCATATAGGGCTGGTGAGATGGCTCAGTGGTCTAAAGCACCTACTTAGAACAAGCTTAGCAAAGCACAGGGACCGCGGTTCAATCCCCCAGCACCACATGCCAGCCAGCCCCGCCCCCTGGTGGGCTGAGCTGGCCACACACACACACACACACACACACAAATAAATCAAATAATTTTTTTAAAAAATAGACCATATACTAGCATAAAAAACATGCTTAAGTAAATTCAAAGGAATTGAAACTATCTCATGCATATTATCTGACCATAGTGCAATGAAACTGGAAATTACAGACAAAAGAAATTGCAAAAACTCCATAAACATATGGAAATTAAGTAATGCCTCCCCTGAACAATCAGTGGGTCACAGATGAAACTAAGTAAGAAATTAAACAATATTTACAATCAAACGAACATGCAGATACAACTTACCAGAACCTTTAGGACACAATGACAGCAATCTTTAGAGGGAAATTTATAATGGTAAATTCTCACATCAGTAAAACAGAACAAACCCAAAGATACACCCTTATACTGTACCTTAAGCTCCGAGAAAAAGAAGAGCAAGTCAAGCCCAAAGAAGGCAGGGAATTATAAAGGTTGGAGCAGAAATTAATGCAGTGCAGACAAAGAAAACAATACAAAGAATTAATGAATCGAAGAATTGATTCTTTGAAAGAGTAAATAAAATTGATAAGCCCCTTGGAAACTTCATCAAAAAAAGAAAAAATTCAAATTCATGCAATAAGGAATGAAAAGGGGGAAATCACTACAGACCTATAGAAATTCAGAAAATCATCAATACCTACTTAGAAAATGTTTACTCTCAAAAGGATGGAAAACACAGAAGAGATGGACAGATTCCTAAATACATATGAATTATTAAAGCTGAATCAAGAAGATATAGGGCTGGGGAGATAGCTCAGTAGAATAAGCACTTGCCTGGCAAGCGCAAAGTCCTGAGTTCAATCCCCCCCCCGGGGGGGGGATATAAAAATTCTGAAAAACTCAACCTCAGTCAATGAAATTGAAAATGTAATTAAAAACTTATCAAGGGCTGGCGGTGTAGCTCAGCAGACTAAGCTCAGTGGATTAAGTGCTTGCTTAGGTAAGCACAGGGGCTAGGGTTTGATCCTTGGTACTGCATGCCACACCGGCCCTGCCCCCAGGCACGCTGAGACAGCAATGGAATCCGGGCATGGTGGCACATGCCTGTAATCCCAGCACTAGGGAGGCAGAAATCAGGAGGATCATTACAAGTCTGAGCTGCATGGTGAGACCCTGCACACACACATACACACAAAGAAAAAACTTAAAAACACCAACAAAGAAAAGCCCATGAGCTGGGGAGATAGCTCAGAAGAATAAGCATTTGCCTGGCAAGTGCAGGGTCCTGAGTTCAATCCCCAGTACTGCAAAAAGAAAGAGAAAAAAAAAAAAAAGAAAGAAAGAGAAAAAAAGAAAAGCCCAGGTCCTAATGGATTTACAGGTGAATTCAACAACAAATTCAGAGAAAATTTAATGCAAATTCTTCTCAAACTCTTTGAAGAAAATTTTTTTTTTTTTTGCAGAACCAAGGATTGAACTCAGGCTCTTGTGCTTGCCAGGGAAGCGCTTATTCCACTGAGCCATCTCCCCGGCCCCTCTTTGAAGAAACTGAAAGAGAAGCAATTTTCCCAAACTCATTGCTGAACGTAAATATTGTCTGATACCAAAACCAGAGAAAGATCCAACCAAAAATCAAAACTATAACCCAATCTCGCTAATGAACATACATTCAAAAATCCTTAATAAAATACTAGCAAAAAGAATGAAGCAAATGACCAAGTGGGATTCATCCCAGAAATACAGGATAGGTCAATAAATGCAAATCATAAATGTAATATACCAGGACCAGGCTGATGGCTCAACGGACTAAAGGGCCTGCTTTGGCAGAGTGCAGCGGCCAGGGTTTGATCCCTGGCATGCCATGCCAGTCCCACCCCGTGCTGAGACAGGGATTGAGACTAGGCATGGTTGCATGCACCTGTAATCCCAGCACTTAGGAGACTAAGAAAAGGAGAATCATTACAAGTTCAATCTACATAGTAAGACCCTGTAGACCCTGTCCTAAATACAGAAAAATAAATAAAAACATCAACAGAGCCAAAGACAAAAATCATATGATCATCTCATTTGATGCAACAAACTTTTAACAAAGTCCAACCTCATCATGACCCTACAGAAAATCAGAATAGATGGTCTTTATCTCAACCTGATAAAAGCCATCTATGACAAACCAACAGCCAACATCACACTAAATGGACACAAAATGAAAGCCTTCACTTTAAAATCAGGAACAAGGGGCTGGGGAGATGGCTCAGTAGAATAAGTGCTTCACTGGCAAGCACAAGGGCCTGAGTTCAATCCCCAGTTTTGCAAAAAAATAAATAAATTAAAAATAAAATAAAATCAGGAACAACACAAGAATGTTCACTGTCACCACTCCTATTCAATATAATTCTGGAAACATCAGCCAGAGGAGCAATTAGACAAGAGAAAGAAATGAAAGGCATAATGATTGGAAAGGAAGAAGTGAAATTATCATGATTCACAGATGACATGATACTCTACACAGACGATCCCAAAAACTCCACTAAGAGACTTGTAGATTTAATAATCAAATTCAGAGGGCCAGCCTGATAGCTCAGCAGATTAAAGCACCTGCTTAGACAGACGCAGGAGTCAGGGGTTCCATCACTGGCCTGCTGTGCCAGCCATGTCCTTGGGGCACTCTAAAACTTTGAATAAGACTGGGAGTGGTGGCACAAACCTGTAATCGCAGGGCTTGGGAGACTGAAAAACAGGAAGAATCATTATGAGTCCAATCTGTGTAGTGAGACCCTGTAGACCTTGTACTAAATACATTTAAAAACAAAAAATCAAATTTAGTAGTGGAGTAGGATACGAAGTTAACACTCAGATATCAATAGTATTTCTGTACACAAACAATGAACCTACCAAGTGAAAAATTAGGGGAACCACACCTTTCACAATAACATCCAAAAAAAGAAATACTTAGAAATCAATCTCACAAAGGAAGTAAAAGATTTATACAGTGAAAATTACAGTAATAAAAGAGACTGAAGAGGAGTTCAGAAGTCAGAAAGATATTCCTTGCTCCTGGATAAGACGAACCAACATTGTGAAAATCACCATGCCCCCAAAATTGTTACACAGATTCAATGCAATCCCAATTAAAATACCATTAGTAAAAATAATAATAATAAAATAAAATACAAAATCAAGAAATCCTTGCAACATTGAATTTCATTAA
>NW_004524588.1:3094530-3111596 GCF_000260255.1 Octodon degus
ACAGGGGTAGGTAGAGACTTCATAAACAAACTGTATAGGAAATACTTCAAAGAATCAGCAACTAGAATCTCATCTTTTTGAAGTTTCTGTAATCAAAAGAAACTACCAGGGCCAGGGAGATGGCTCAGTGGAATATGCGCTTCCCTGGCAAACACAAGGGCCTGAGTTCAATCCCCGGTTCCACACACACACACACACAAAAATAATAATAATTACCAACAGAATAAAAAGAAACTCATGAATTGAGAAAAAAATTATAGTTGAATGTCCCTCATACAAAGGACTTCTACCTAGAACATACAAAGAATATTTAAAAAGCAGGACCCAAAATTCAAAGATTGAATCCAAAAATGGGCATCTGAGATGAATATACACTTCTCAGAAGAAGAAATACAAATGCTAATAAATATATGAAAAAAAGTTCAACATCACTTGTCATTCAAGAAATGCAAATTAAAACAATACTGAGATTCCATCTCACTCCAGAAAGAATGGCTATCATCAAGAAGGCAACCAATAACAAATGCTGAAGGGGCTGTAAGGAAAAAGGAAACCCTTCTCCACTGTTGTTAAGAGTGTAGACTGGTACAGCCACAATGGAAATCAGTGTGGAGATTCCTCAAAAGGCTGGGATTGGAGGTCTCATTCAACTCAGTTATTTCCTGCATGGGTATTTTTCCAGAACTGAAAACATCAAAGCATAGTGATGTATGGGCACCCTTGTTTATAGCAGTTCAATTTGTCATGGCTAAAACTTAGAAACAACCCAAATGCCCATCAAATGAGAAGTGAATAAAAAAGACGCAGTATTTTTATACAATGGAGTATTACTCTGCTATAAAGAAAGACAAAATTGATGCTTTTACAGGTAAATGGGTGCAACGAGACCATACTCATTAGTAAAATAAATCAGACCTGCATATGCAAACACATTTTATTGCTTACTAATGTATGAATCTGAACGACTAAAGGAAAGCTGAAAGGCACAACATGTACTGTAGAAGGGAAAGAATCTCTTCAAAAGATGGGAACAACTGGGGCTGGTGAGATGGCTCAGTGGTCTAAAGCACCTGCTTAGAACAAGCTTAGCAAAGCACAGGGACCGCGGTTCAATCCCCCAGCACCACATGCCAGCCAGCGCCGCCCCCTGGTGGGCTGAGCTGGCCACACACACACACACACACACACACACACACACACACAAATAAATAAAAAATTAAAAAAAAAAAAGATGGGAACAACTGGGTGAAGAAAAGGACAAAAGAAAGAATGGAGAAAGATATATATGAATGAGATAGCTTGGATAATTGTATTGCTGATTTCTACTGAAAGGAGCAGTTAATGAATAAATTTTTTTTCTTCTGTTTTTTAATTTCTTACAACTTTTTTAAAATCGATTTTGCATTCTGGTAATCTGAACAACTAATCTGAAGACAACATTATACAACATGACAACCATTGTTGAATTCTTATTATTTTGTTTAGTGAAATTGTTTTGTTTCTAATGTTCTTTTTTTAAAAAATACTTTTTATTGTCTTTTAAAATGCATTGTTGGGCGGGCCAAATAGCTCAGCGGAATAAAGTGCCTGCAGCAGGCACAGGGGCCAGGGGTTCAATCCCGGAGCCTGCCATGCTGGCCCCACCCCAGGGGCATGCTGAGATGACAATTGCGACTGGGTATGGTGGTGCACGCCTGTAATCCCAGCTCTTGGGAGGCTGTAAACAGGCAGATCACTACAAGTCAGATCCACTAGTGAGACCCTGAACACCCACCCTGTAGACCCTTCCCTAAAATACAAAAATAATAAAAATAAAATGCGTTATTTAATTAAATACGCAGAACATGAAAATAATCAAGATATCCTAAAATTATATATATATATATATCCAGTTCTGTAGAATAGTCAAAACTTGACACCAGGACAGTGGGGAGATAGTTCAGTGGCTAAAGTGCCCGCCTGGCAATCACAAAGTCCTGAGTTTGTCATCAGACTTAAATGTTAGGTTTTTCTTCTTCCATGTTTGTACCTGCTATAGATAGGAAAACATAAATTTAAGGAAAAAGTTTGGGCCCACCTCTCTTTCCTTAACTCTCAGGTATTTGACCTTCAGAACTTGCCCATCCCAGTCTATGACCTCTTTGGGGTTAGAATAGGATGAGCAACATCTTACTTTGTTGGTACTATCATGAACTACTACTATCTTACTTACTCTACACCTGACAGACATTAAAAATGAATACGTTGGGGCCAGGGAGATGGCTCAGTGGAATAAGCACTTCCCTGGCAAACACAAGGGCCTGAGTTCAATCCCTGGTTCCGCCAAAAAAAAAAAAAAAAAGAATACCTTCTGTGGTAGGCAGTTTTGAGGACAAACCTCTATTTCTGAGAATGTCTCAACCAGAATCCTTTTGTCCAGCTGGCTATTTCCACTAACTCCAAGAAGATCTTTAGCAATTTTTTTTTTTTTTTTTTTTTTTTTTTTTCAGAACCAGGGATTGAACTCAGACCCTTGCGCTTGCCAGGGAAGCACTCATTCTACTGAGCTATCTCCCTGGCCCCAATCTTTAGCTTTTTACTGCTGAAGTCTACTCATCTCTTTAGGTGGTCACTTTTTTTTTTTTTTTTTTTTTTGAGACAGGATCTCAACTGTGTGGTTTAGGCTGGCCTTAAGTTCACTATGTGGCTCAGGATGGCCTCAAACTCATGGCAATCCTCCTGCCTCAGCCTCCCCAGTGCTGGGATTACAGGCATGTGTCACCACACCTGGCTAGCTGATCATCTTGATCAGCTCCAGGGATGACCCTTGTTGACTCTTTTTCTAAGTGATACACATCTGGTTTGTAGGAAACATGCATGACTTCTTTTTGCCCTGACAGACTCAGAATATAAGCCCATCCCAACAAAATAGCAATGTCTCTTGTGGCCTGTAAGAATTTTCAAAAGAACAATGCATCTAGTCTTCTAAATTCCAGGAAACCCTCTAAATGATACCATGAAAGGCCCTTTTCCCTGGTCTTTGCTGAAAAGCTAAGATCCCTTCTCTCCCTCAGCCTTCCTGTGATGTCACAATTCTTCAAAAATGCCTTTCAAAACCTTCAAAAACTTTTTTGATGGGCTGGGAATGCATCTCAGTGGTAGAATGCTTGCCTAGCATGTGTGAGGTGCTAGGTTTTATGCACAACAAAACAAAAACCTTTGAACTGTGTCTAAAGAAGCTACCGTCATCACTCAACAAGTTTTATAGAACTATATTTCTAGATCCCAAAAAGACGCAGAAAAAAAAAAGATGGATAAATATCTTTAAATGTAGGACCAGAAACCCATAGAAGTACAATATGAAACTTGTGATCAGGGGCCAGGGAGATACCTTGGCAGTCTAAGTGCCTGCCTGGAAAGCTCAAGGACACGGGTTTGGGGCTGGGGAGATAGCTCAGTAGAATAAGCACCTGCCTAGCAAGCACAGGGTCCTGAGTTCAATCGCCAGTACCACAAAAAAAAAAAAAAAGGATGTGGGTTCAATCCCCAGTACTGTATGCCGTGCTGGTCTGTGCCATGCCAGCCACTGAAACCAGGAGTGGTCGTGCATGCCTGTAATCCCAGCACTGGGAAGGCTGTAACAGGAAGATCACTATGAGTTCAAACTGCATAGCGAGATCCTGTACTAAATAAATCAATAAATAAAAGATAGCTAAAAAAAATGTTTAAATAAATAAAACTTTTGAACAAAATCTAATATACATTTGACATTCACAAACTAGAAAAGATGTAACTAGAGTTTAGAATTTTGTTTTTGCTTTTGTTTTCTGGCTTATGTTGGTGCTGGGGATCGAACTCAGAATCCTGTGCATGCTAAACCTGTGTGCTATCACAGAGCTATACTTCTAGCCTTGTAATTACAATTTTTTTTCAGCTGAGTCTACAAAATTTTTTTGCTTTGCTTCCTTTGCAAAAGCTCTAGTGCCCTCCAGTAGCAAAGCACCTGAAGCACTGTCTTTACCTTATTCTAACTCAGAAGAACCACCTGAAATAGGGACCATCTTGCATGCCTTTCCATTCCTCAAGGAATCGGCCTCACTTGTGTGTGCTTGCTTGTCAGGAAAAGGAACCCAGTTAAAAAGACAAATTACCCCACGTGATAACGAATATTCTTGGCCATCACCACCACATTTGGGTCTTGGAATCCAATGACTAAAGTACTATGGTGATTTCAACATCTGAATTACTTACAATTCATGTCCAGGAATAAACGTATAATCTACCCCTAGAAATCAGAATTATTTCAACTCTGGCTGACATCTGTCTCCCAGACATGCCACCTTTCCTATTCCGAGTGATTTTCTATTCAGTAAAGGACTACAGAGACAGGCTTGGGCCTAACTTTTCTCATGTGGCAGTGCCAACAAATCACTTGTGAGGTCAGAAAGCAGTCACTTCAACTGACCATTTAGGGGAGGAAGCTTCATCACCAGTGGCCTGCGGCACCAGCATTCCCATCTGTACCCGGTCCCATGCCAACACTCACAGGCATGCACTTTAATCACACCAGGGGAGCAGAGCAGGTTGTAAAAATTCACCGAACCTCACGACCCAAGACTCTCTACTATTAAAGCAATAAAGACATTACCTGTGTCACCTGGTTCAGATCAAAGAATGGGCTTTTTCAGGCTCAAAGTCTTCTCTACAGCCAATTCTGTTTTTCTGGCACGTTCTCCCCCTCTTACCACAGTGGACTCCTAGCACATCATTCAATGTGCCTACACATTTCTCCATCTCAAGCTCTAGTCTTTATTCTCCCTGAAAATGTTCAAATATAGAACCATCCAGATCAGGAGGTCTAGTTTGTTTTCTCCTTCTACAGGGAAACTTTACAGCAGTGATTTTCAACCTTAGTTGGAAAATGGAAAAATTTTTTTTAAAAAAAGGTCTAGATTCCATTTCCAGTATCTGATTCAACTGGAGTGAAGTCTGGGCATTAAAAGTTGTTAAAGCTCCTCAGGTTGAGGGAGAGAGATGAGAGAAAGATTTGAAAAAAATTAAAATGTGTTACAAGGAATGAGATCATTATCTACTACAAGCATATATGTAAAGAAATACTCTCCAGGTTATTCTAATGTGCAGACAAGGTTCTCTAGACCCAGATGGACACTCGCTCCAGAGAGAAGCTACAATCCAGTGGGTGGCATGCACAAACAGCAGGAGGCTCAAGAAAGAAACTCTACTTACTGATCATATACTACAGTCTAGGTTCTATATACCCAAGTCATCTTTCCTGTAGTACTTCATTTCTGTCTTCATAATAATATGTATAATATTTTACAAGGGGAAACTGAGTCTCTGAGAAGTCATACAGAGTGACTGGCATATATTAAAGTCAAACCCCAGGCCTGACTCTCAATTCTATATTTCTATGACCTCATACTTAGGTATCATGCCTCTTAGAGCTGGATGAACCACTCCCTAAAATAAGACATGTAGAAATCCTATCTATTGCATCCAGGGGATTTTCATGGATTTTCCTATGAATTCCACACATGTAGTCCAGCTGCCAGGGTATAGTTTAGGTTGTCAAAATACAGTGAAGCATTCTAAAGAAAACTTGGTAGGGGACTACCATGCCTGGTTTTCTTTTCTTTTTTTCTTTGTTTTGTTTATTTGTTTTTCTTTGAGATATCGTTTTTCTCCAAGATGAGGTTTCACTATGCTGCTCAGGCTGGCTTCACATTTCCGGGCTCAAGTGATCTTCTGGGCTGGGAGTATAAGCACACACCACCAGGCCCAGATCCTGTGTCTGGGTTTCTACTAAAGCACCTCCATTCTAAATAGTAGTATCTAGATCATCCTCTGTCACTGCTAACCTCAATCCTGTGCCTCTCCATACTTAGTTGTCCTTATAAATGAAGCCATCTTCCTTACCTGTCAGCCCTTTATCTAGTAAAATTATATAGTCCATCAGCATTTCTCTGCCTTATACAGCAGGCAACACAAAAAGGATCAAAATATAGATAGAATCAGGTGTGGGGGCACATGCCTGTAGATCCAAGTCCTCAAAAGTCTGAGGCAAACAGGATTGCTTGACCTCAGGAGTTTGGGGGCCAGCGAAGGCAACATAATGACACCCATCTCAAAATATACATACACAGAGTCAACTCTCCATTTCCATGGATTTTACACCCTCAGATACAACCAACAGTAGACTGAAAATATTTTAAATATTGTATCTGTATTGACCATCTATACCTTTTGTTATTATTCCCTCAGCAATATACTGCAGAAACTTTTTACATAGCATTTACATTTATTTATTATAAGTAACCTAGGGATGAGTTAAAGTTTATAGGGGCCGGAGAGATAGCTCAGTAGAATAAGCACTTGCCTGGCAAGTGCAAGGGCCTGAGTTCAATCCCTAGTTCCTCCCCTCCCCCAAAAAAATAATAATAAAATAAAATAAAGGGCTGGTGAGATGGCTCAGTGGTCTAAAGCACCTACCTAGAACAAGCTAAGCAAAGCACAGAGACAATGGTTCAATCCCCCAGCACCACATGCTGCCAACCCCGCCCCCTAGTGGGCTGAGCTGGCCACACACACACACACACACACACACAAATAAAATTTAAAAAATAAAATAAAATAAAGTTTATAGGAAGATGAACATTGGTTAAATGAAAATATTATTCCATGCTATACAAGTGACAAGCATCATGGATTTCATATTCCTGAATGGTTCCAGAAATAATTCCTTGGGATACTGAGGTGTGACTGTGAACTGGCTAGGCTGTAGAGGTCTGTTCCCAATATCACAGGGGACTCTGACACCTACAGAACTGGGAGGCTACAAGTATGGGCCAGTGACAATCCTGTGAGTAACTTAGTAGCAAATGTCAGTATTCATTGTACTAAATCAGCATTGCATTCTGGTTGAATGATGGGTCGGTGAGAAGAGGCAGGGGTCAGGGGACTCTAGGGGAACATTTCCAGCAAAGAGAAGACACTTGAGGATTTGGGTAGTACCTTTAAGATGTCACAGAGCAAAAAATCCAGTGTTTGTGCAGCTGTTCCTTGTATCCTGAGAGAAAAAGAGGCCAGATTAGTCAGAGTCCTCAAAATTCCGAAATTCCTGACTGCTGTCTGTCACTTCAACTGTCCTACCCCTCCCAACCTCAGCCCTTGCTCACACCTTGTGGCTTTTCAAAATCTTGTTTTCAGTCACTTAGGGACATTCCAACTTCCACTTCATACATCATGGGCTAAATGTGTGACATTTCCGCCTTCCTGTTTATAAACAGACATATATTTTAAGAAAAACTTCCTGTACTACCAAGAGTTCTTTCTAGCTTCACCTCTCAAGTATAAAATATAGCTGTCTTCATTTTCCTGTCAGTGAATTTTCCCACCTTCTTATTGTGCATATTACCTTAGTTCATCACATCCTCTGAACGTCTTCGGGAAGGAAAAAAAAATCTTGTCACCCTTTAGGTTTATCCCTTTATGCTGTCCAGAGTTACCTTTTCCAATAAAACTCGCTTTTTAAATTTTTAAAACTCCCCCCCCCCTTGGTCTTTTTCAGACAGGGTTTCGCTATGTGCTTCAGGTTGGCCGTGAACTCACTTTGTAGCCCGGGCTGGCTTCGAACTCACAGCAATCTTCCTGCCTCAGCCTCAGGAGAGTTAGGGTTACAGGCCCGTGCCAACGCGCCTGGCTGGCTCTTATTTTTAAAACAGTCTCTCCCAACTTCTGTTCTTTTGCCACTTAATTCGCCGAAACTTCTCAAAGAGAAGCCGGTATCCAAACAAGTGGAGTTCTAACTGAAAATCTCCAAGTAGGTGATGTTGCGTACTTGACTCCGGGGTTCCAACGTGACAGACTTATCCCGACGCTAAACGTGCTTGCCTATTACCGCCAGGCAGAAAGCTTTGAAAAGTTTGCGCGCTAAAAGCCCCACGCATGCGCACACGCCAGGGGCGGAGTCCTGCGTCCCCGAAGGCAGATCTCGCGATGTCTGGGGGAGGCCAGCGCGAGATTTTTTTTTTGTGGCGCTACACTGCCCGCCCCGCCCTGTTCCCCCATTTTTTGCACCACACACCCCCCCCTCCTCCGCTGCATGAGTGCAACCTTCAGAAGAAAAAGCCAGGATTCCTCAGCAGGAATTAGGTTACAAATTAAGTTGCTGTAACTAGCCGGGAGGCTAGCGTCAGTTCTTTGAGGCTGAGGAATTCTGTGAAGAACTTCCCGTGGGAGGCCCCAGAGACCGGAAAGCTAGTTCTTCGGACACAAAAAAACAAGAAAATACAAAAAGTCGAATCGGTTCCTCACTGTAGGGCACGTTCTACTGTTTAGTCTTTGCGCTAGGAAGAGCCCGGCGGGCTGCCGACCGCGCGGCCTCCGCGGCCTCTGCGCCTGCGCCCTGCGCCCAGACAAGCCCGCAGTACCCGCCGTGCGGCCCGCGCGGAGACGCCTGCAGAAGGTCGCCTTTGCGTCCGGGGACCAGACCTCGGGCCTCCGACGGGACCGACGCGGCGCGGACGGGCGACGGGCGAGGAGGAGCGGTGGCAGAAGGCCACGCTCAGACATCGGCTGCCGCGGAGGATGTTAATAACGAGCGAACAAAGATGGTCGAGCCGCGCAGCTATTACCAAGAAGGAGGCGGCGGCTGCGGCAGACCAAACGTGTAGGCAGCATCGAGGTCCTGCTTTAAAACTGTGGCCTCTGCCGGGGTGAAAATGCAAATAAGGTTAAAAAATCTTAGGCCGACTTGTTCAAGCAAACCTCAAACAACTCCTGCATGATTAAGACGGACTGTTGAGGCGAAATCAAAAAGGCAGCCATGCAAATTTTGAAACTAAAAAGAGATAACTCTAGAAGCACAAGCCAGAAAAGGCACCAACCATCAAGGCAGTGTTTTAAATGGCTTGAAGTTCCCGTCAAAGTCAGTTTCAGATGCTTAGAAGACGGTGTTTATGAGTTCTTATGAAAGTGGTGTTTCAGATATGACTAGATCCACTTGAAAACAAAAAGAGGAAGACAAGCTGATTTTAAAAGTAGCAATATGAAAGGATTTCCGAGGATACATTTCTGTATGCTCCAAAAAACATTCAGTTGCTCTAAACCTAGATCTTAGAGTCCGATGAAAACATACTTGTTATCAATTTTACCAGGCTCTTGTCTTCCTTTTGCATGATGTACTTGTAAGCTGATTTGTAGCAAGAAACTTCTTACAAGGAAAGTGATATTTTTTCAGTTGCCTGAAATTAAGTACAGAAAATGTATGTGTAAGCAGATGGAGCCAAAATTTGGTTCTGCATGATTCCAGCATTCCACCACAGAGAGGCCATCACTTTGAAGAGTTGCTAGCTTCTGGAGTGTTGCTTGTGCTTTTTGTTTTTTGAGATGAGATTTTTGAATGCAGTTCAGGCTGGCCTTGAGTTTACTAGATAGCCCAAACTGACCTCTAAACTGCTCAAATGCTCCTGCCTCAGCCTCCTGAGTGGTGAGATTACAGCCCTGTGTGACCACGCCCAGCCTGGATTTTCTTATTATGTCAATCTGATAGTAAAATTTAGCAATTGTAGTAATTTGAATAATTGCCCATTAACAAAAATTTGTATGAGAGTGGTAAATAAAAAGTTTTAAATTGTGTTCATTATCTAGAGGACTGCTGACTTGGTTGACAAGATAATCAGTTTTTCAAGTCAGTCTTGAACATTTCTTTTGCAGTATGGGGGATTGAACTCAGGACCTTGCACTTCCTAGGCAAGTGCCTATTCTACTGAGCTATCTCCCAGCCCAAACATTTTCTTTATTTTTAATTTTTTTATGTGTGTGTGTGGCCAGCGCAGCCCACCAGGGGGCGGGGCTGGCTGGCATGTGGTGCTGGGGGATTGAACTGCGGTCCTTGTGCTTTAGCTAAGCTTGATCCAAGCAGGTGCTTTAGACCACTGAGCCATCTCACCAGCCCCTCTTTATAAAGGAAAAGAAATGCAGATAAGGTGAATGAACTTCTGTAGACTTTAATAATTAAAACTAACTCATTTTTGTACCAGGGATCAAACTTAGAACCTTGCATTTGCCAGGCAGGCCCTTATGCCACTGAGCTATCTCCTCATTAAGACTAACTCAGAAAGAAGGTTTACTTTATCAAGACAACTGTCATAATGTGATGACACAGTCCTATAATCTCAGTGCTCTGGGAAGCTAAAGTAGGAGGCTTCAAGTTTTAGCCCAACCTGTACAATTTACTGATTTAGTGAGAACTACTGTCTCAAAAAAGAGGGGTTAGGCTGCCAAAATAGCTCAGCGGACTAAGCATCTGCTTAGGCAAGTACAGGGACTGTGGTTTGATACCCGCCACCACTGACATGTTGGCCCTGCCCCCAAGCATGCTGAGCCAGCCATGTGGTGGCTCAAGACTGTAATCCCAACTCTGGGGAGGCTGAAAACAGGAGGATCACTAGGAGTCTGAGCTGCATAGTGAGACCCTATACCAAATATATTTAAAAAAAAAAAAAAGTGGAGGTGTTGTCTACAGCTCAGTCTGAAGGCCCTGGGTCCAATCCCCAATACAAAAAAAAAAAAAAAAATAGAATGCTTTTGTTCTACATGATGGAATGGCTGTAGTGAAAATTAATTTGGGAGTTGGATGAAGACTTAAAGAACTGAATCTTTGCAGACACTTAGTTTATTTACACATGGGAAAAATTGCATAGTAACACTGTTAAATTACAAAATAAAACAATTTTCTTCTTGGGCACACCCCTCTAATCCCAGCTATGTGGGAGGCTGAGGCAGAAGGACCACAAGTTTGAGGTCAGCCACAACTTAATGAGACCCTGTATGAAAACAAACAAGGGGGGCTGGCCAAATAGCTCAGTGGATTAAAGTGACTGCAAGCAGACACTGGGGTGGGATCTCTGGGCGTGGAGTGCCTGTAATCCCAGCCTCTTAGGAGGCTGTATACAGGTGGATCACTATGAGTCCAATCTAGTAGTGAGACCCTAAACACCCTGTAGACCCTTCCCTAAAATACAAAAAAAAGACATCCCATTTTGGGACTGGGGAGATGGCTCAGTGGAATGAGCACTTCCCTGGCAAGCGCAAGGGCCTGAGTTCGATCACCGGTTCTGCAAATGTGTCCAGGGAGATGGCTCAGTGCACTAAGTGCCATTCTTTACATATTCCTCTTGATGTTATACAGTGGTGGAAAAACTGCTTTTATGTATTTAAGTGACTCTGGGTTCTTGAATTATTATGACCCCCACAGCAAATAAGAGAAACCACTGAACAATGAATCTGATATATATTTGTAATTAATGAAGCTTAGTTGAATTAGCACTATAGGACTTCACTTATTAACTGAGTAATGCGACAATTTTTCATGATAGATATGGTCATTTAAAAAAAAACTGTAGGGCTGGGGAGATAGCTCAGCAGAATAAGTGCTTACCTGACAAGCTCAAGGTCCTGAGTTCAACCCCCAGTACCACCAAAAAAAAAAAAAAAAAAAAAAAAAAAAAAAAAAAAAAAAAAATTGTAAACATGCAGATTAGGGTAGTGTCTGTATATGAATAATTTATGATAAATAAAAAACTTCAAAGAATTTTGTTGTTCATTCTAGCTCCACAGTCTCTTAAGTATCAGGGGCAAGCAAGTATTCTTCTCATAGCTAGAGAAAAAAGTGTTTCTATCAGAGGAAAGAAAATCTCCCAAAGAAGGAAAATGGGAGAAAGAAGGGCAAACTTTGGTTGTGATTCTCCAAGCAAAGCCCACCAAGGACAGCTCTGCTAGGGACTCCCCTTGCCACCCTCTACCCCCGTGTTTGTGTAGCCTCGGTGTTCATTTCAGTTATATCAAAGATGGGGAAAGATATCTGTTTCGGTTGTTATCTTGGGTATGTTAAAGAGCTTTTATTATAGTACCAAGATAGCCACCATATCTATTCATATAAGGATAAAAATTTTCCCATGTGACTTAATAGATTTGACTTTACCTCTTTCTCCTCCAACTGCATCCTATGACTACCTTTAGCTGTAGAGGATGGAAAAATTTGAAATTGTGTCCAGGAAAAGCAAGTATATTCTTTAAAATGCTGTACTAAAAATAACAGGAATCTAGATCTGAGAGCAAGATTACCAGCGCTTCAGTCACAAATCATAAAAATTACTACACTAATGAAAATTAAGGACACAATTTCTTTTTCTTTTTTATGTATTTAGGACAGGGTCTACAGTGTCTCACTACATAGATGGGACTTGTAGTAATTCTCCTGTTTTCAGCCTCCCAAGCTCTGGGATTACAGGCACACACCACCATGCCCAGTCTCAATCGCAGTCTCAGCATGCCCTGGGGGTGGGGCCAGCACCATGCCAGGCATCAAACCCCAGCTGCTGCACTCTGCCTAAGCAGGCGCTTTAGTTCGCCAAGCCATCTCTTTTGGCATTTTCACTTAATATCACTGTCATCTTTTAGGGTCGTGCTGTCCAGTAGAGAGCTGATTAACCTTGTGTGGTCTTATGCACTTAAAAGCTCTACTCCAACTATACTGTGCTCTAAGTGTAAACTATATGCTAGAGGTCAAGAAAGGAGCATGAAAAAGAAATGTGAAAGTCTCAATAACTTTTATGTTGCTTGCGTGTTGAAATAGCATTTCATCTGTTTCATTTCACTTTTACTTTTCAAAACATGTAGCCACTAGGAAACCTAAATTTCGTCTGCATCTCACATTGCTAGAGGACGGTGTTGCTTGAGAACATTTAATCTTGTTTGTGCGCTTCCAGCTTCGACGTGTATCAAGCATACTTCTGCCAACTAAAAACACTTTCAGCAAAATTTAAAATCAGACCCAAGACTGTACTTTGTGACTTGCTTCCCCTCCCCCCACAGGAGAAAATGGTTTCTCACCTTCATTTACACTTTGCAGCTTTACCACATAACTCAATGTTGTGAAAAAGAGTAAAGGTTTTCTTTTTTCTTTTTCTTTTTTTTTTTTTTTTTTTTTTTTTGGTAAGGATTGAACTCAAGGCCTTCACGCTGAGCCATCCATCCTCAAACTTTTTAAAAAGTGTTTATTTTGAGGGGTCAGGGAGATGGCTCAGTAGGAAAAGCGCTTGACTGGCAAACGCAAGGGATCTGAGTTCAATCCCTGGTTCTAAAAAAAAAAAAAAAAGTGTTTATTTTGAAACGAGTTCTCACTGAGTCGATTAATTGTCCAAGCTGGGCTTCTGCTTGCTTTCCTCCTGCTTCCACCTCCCAGAGTGCTGATATGACAAGCCTGCCCCACAATTCCTCATTGTGGAAAGCTTTGTTGTTATTGTTGCTTCGTCCCTGGAACACTGAATCCAGGACCTTGCACATTCACTCTTCCATTGAGCTATTCCCCAAACAAATGAGTTGTTATTTGATATCACCAATGATTTTTTTTAAATGTACAACTTTTTGAACTTTCAGTATGGAATAGTATTAGAAATCAGGCTGGTCTGGGGATATGGCTTAGTGGCATAAACACCTGCTTGGCAAGCACAAGGCCCCAAGTTCAATCCCCAGCACCAAAAAAAAAAAAAAAAAAAAAAAAAAAAAAGAAAAAAAAAAAAAAAAAAAAAAAAACAAGGGGGCCAGGGAGATGGCTCAGTAGAATAAGCGCTTGCCTGGCAAGCCCAAGTGTCTGAGTTTAATCCTCAGTTCCGCAAAAAAAAAAATGACACTAACATTAAAAAAACAAAAAAACAAGAAAGTCAAGCTAATCATATTAGAGCAGGCACCAGTGGGTTTTATAATTTTTATTTAAGTGATTATGACTCTGATAAATCTGGATCTACAAATAAATAATGATGACTCATATTTTAAGACTGGTTTTCTAGATCTTTCTTCTACATGGCAAGACTCTGGTCTCAACCCTCCCCAATGACATGTTTCCATTAATATGCCTCAAATGCCGCTTGTGCACGCGCACATACACACACACGCACGCATGCACGCACACACACGTACTCAAACACACTTAGCCTACCATTCTTGCCCCTTTTGTAGAAGGTGGGACTTCAGACAAAGTTTTGCTATGTTCAGGCTGGCCTTGACCTCACTGTATAGGCCAGGCTAGCCTCAAACTTGTGGCAACCCTTCTGCCCCGGTCTCCTGAGTGCTGGGATGCAGGTATGTGCCACCATCCCTGCCTCATACTTGCCACTTTCTGAAGCAGTTCCAGAATTAGGTCTTTACTCGTGCTTTCATGGCTGCCTTGCTGTCCTGAACTGATTCAAAGTACTCACTTCTCATGATCATTTTGACTTTGGAAAAGAGGCAGCAGGCACACTGTGCCTGAGCCTGTGAGTGAGGTGGAGGGGACACCTGTAAAGCTGTTGTGCTGTTGGCCAGCACTCAGCAGCATTCACTGTATTTTTGTTATCACACCTTGTAAAGACACTCGCGAAAGAAGACTTCTAGAACTGCCTCAGAAAATGGCAAGAACAAAGTGATACATGTGCTCAAAGAAAGGGAAAGTGTGGCCACCTGTCTTTTACTGTAATAGATTTTAAATATCCACTGCATCTTTTTAATTGTATTTTTTTTTTTTTTTGGTGGTTCCAGGGATCGAACTCAGGACCTTATGCTTGCCAGGCAGGCACTTATTCCACTGAGCTATCTCCCTAGACCCCACTACATCTTTTTAATCATTCCTTGTATGTACTCATCATTGCTGAAAAAAAAAAATCAGTAAATGATATCTAACTTTCAAGACTAAAACATCATAACCTGGGGCCAGGGAGATGGCTCAGTGGAGTAATTGCTTCCCCGGCCAGCACAAGGGCATGAGTTCAGTCCCTGGTTCCAGAAAAAAATAAAAATCATAACCACATTTAAAATGCAAGGAAGCTTACATTTTTGTTAAAAATGGGGATGTTGCAGTTAGTGGAATGGTCATCTAATTATGCCATTCCACATTCTAGGTATCAAAGCGCTAATGAACTATGATATAATTCCCTTATCTTTTTGCTTAGTTAAATAATACACTGATGCAAATCTTATCATGATTGATAAGCTGGGCTTGGATAGAGGAGCTCCAATGGAATGACACACATGTGGAGGAGGACCTACCATTTAAGCAATCAGAACTATGTACAGTTTCTCTAATTTTTTTTTTTTTTTTTTTTAGAACCAGGGCTTGAACTCAGGCCCTTGTGCTTGCCAGGAAGCGTTTATTCTACTGAGCCCCAGTTTCTCTAAATTTGCATTAATTTTGTTTCCTTTCTTAAATGATGAGATTTTTAAAAATAAGTAAATAAATGGTGTTTTTATTTCTTTCCTACTGATTCAATAACCTCTCCAAGACAGATTTTTTTTTAATTTGTTTTTCTTTTTATTTTTACGTATTTAGTAGAGGGTCTACGAAAGTCTCACTATGTAGGTCGCACTCATAGGGATTCTCCTGTTTTCAGCCTCCCAAACGCTGGGATGACATGCAAGCACCACCACACCCAGTCTCAATCACCATCTCAGCATGCCCCCGGATTGGGGGGACCAGCATGGCACACCAAGGATCAAACCCCAGCTGCTGCGCTCTGCCTGAGTAGGAGCTTTAGTCCTCTGCGCTATCTGGTTGGCCTATTTTTCTTATTTATTTATTATTTTTGGCTCAGACTTTATTTATTTATTTATTTATTTATTGTTTTACAGAACAGGGGATTGAACTCAGGCCTTCGAGCTCGCCAGGGAAGCACTTATTCCACTGAGCCATCTCCCTGGCCCCTTCTTATTTATTTTGTATGACTTTAGTACCCAGCCTAACACTTGACACATTACAGGTAATGAACAGATACATAAAGAATAAACAAAGTACACCCTTGATCAAACTGTCTCCTGTTCCCTGAGATCTTGGTTGGGTTAGCTGTACTGGATTGTAAATAATATGAACTGACTGTGTGTGGTAGCACATGCCTATGGTCTCAGCACTCTAGGAAGCGAAGGCAAAAGGATTGAAAGTTCAAGCCCAGACTGGGCAACTTAAAGAGACCCTGTCTGAAAAGAAAAAGCAAAAAAAGAGCTGGAGAAAGGCTGTAGGTTCAATTTCTAGTACCAAAAAATAAGAAATAAATTGAACCAATTTGTGACCATATGCTGAGTATTTGTTACATACACTGGACCTTCTCTGTGAGGAAAAGTCTCATTTATTTCTGCAAGTTGTAAGTCAAGTATGTATGTTCATGTGTGTAACAGGAACCTTAGCCATCCTTGCCAAGTCCTCAGAACATACAAAACCAAACTTTGAAAGGGCTCTGAAAAAATTCATTGGAACATTGGACAATCTAGATGGCTTTGCCATGGAAGTCCATAACTAGTTATGACAGCACATGGTGCCTGCTGGTCACTCTTGGACCTCAGGGAGCAGCTATTTCCCTCTTAACTATGGTTCTCTAGTTCTCCAGAACTTCCCACTTCTAATTCTCAAGAGAAAGTATAAGAAGAACTTAGCAAATAACCATTTTCCCTCTTTTAGGCAAAACTGTCTGTCCTAGGCCCCATTATGAACTACAGCTCTTAGGCAGCAGCCCAAGCCTTGACCTGGGACTCAGGTGCTTTATATTGAGAGCTGCTGATAGTTCCCAATACTTCCTGCAGTAAGACTTGTCCTCTGAACCCTAAGTAACTCCATCTCTATTTAGCCATCTGTGTTACCCCACTTCACCCCAGGTGCATAGCCCGCAGCGTACCAAGGTCACCCATCACTGTGGTTTGACAGTACTTGCTGGGTCTGGAGGAATCCCTGATAGGGATGGAAGCAGAGTACACACAACTGTTCCCAAGGATGCTTCTTGCTTTTGATCTGACTTTTGCTGTCCTAATGAGTAGCGTAACAAAAGGGAAGGTGGCAACTTTCACAGTGCTGCGGCATGCGAGTCATCCACTGCTCTGTAAATAATCCTTAAGAAATGCATCCACTGTCACGCTGGACTTGTCCAATGTAGCCTTTTTTTTTTTTTTTTTGATGGTAACAGGGATCAAACTCAGGACCTTGTGCTTGAAAGGCAAGTACTTATTCCACTGAGCTATCTCCCTGGACCCTCAGTGTACTCTTTTTT
>NW_004524588.1:3111696-3118419 GCF_000260255.1 Octodon degus
TTTTGTGGAACTGGGGATTGAACTCAGGCCCTTAGGCTTGCCAAGGAAGAGCTTATTCTACTAAGCCATCTACCAGGCCCTTCCAATGTAGTCTTTGGACTGTCGGCCTCCTACCGATTCGAGGCAGTTTTATATCTCTCTGGGAAATTCATGCAACAGCGCCATATCTAGCATTCCTTGCTTGCCTGGCAAGTACAAGGTCCTGAGTTCAATACCTGGTACTGCAGAAAAAAAATTGTCGTAGCACTCCTAACAGGATGCCTTGGGAGCTCTCTCTGGTGTCTTCATCAGAATCATATGTACTTGCCATACCTACTGGGTACTAACTCTCAACTTTGCATTTATTTTATTTACAGCATTGGAATTGGTCTTGGAATTGGCCTCATTGGAGGATAAAAACAAACTTAGACTGTAGATTTTTATCTTACATGATATCGTAGAGACTGTGATACCGGGTCTCACTATGTAGTTGATGCTGGCCTTGAACTCACTACTTAGCCCAGGCTGGCCTCAGACTTGTGACCACCCTCCTGCTTCAGCCTCATGAGTGTTGGAATTATAGGTATGTGCCACCATACCTGGCTGAGAGCTTTCTAAAAGTTTTGAACTACATTTAGTGGAAGACTAAACACAGGTTTAGATTGTTGTCTTGACTTTGCAGCGGATTGCATGTGACTATAAACAAGCCAATTTGTATCTTCAGCTCTGTCTCACAGATTAAGGATTTTAATACTAAATGCCCTAACTGTTAAAATACTCTATCAAAAGTAAATGTAAAAATCAGATTATTATGTAGACACTGTATGAAAAATAATCACAAAATGGTAAGAAAGAAATTTTGCAAATTTGGAGTTCAGTCAAATTTCTGCAGATGAAAACTCTTATATATACATTTAGAGAAGTGGATTATAAATTTTTTTTAACATTTATTTATTTATTGTGGGGGGGCAGCTCAGCCCACCTGGGGTCGGGGCTGGCATGTGGTGCTGGGGGATCGAACCTCAGTCCCTGTGCTTTGCCAAGCTTGTTCCAAGTAGGTGCTTTAGACCACTGAGCCATCTCACCAGCCCAGAAGTGGATTATAAATATGGTTTCTAGTTTGAAGAATTTGCGGGATTGGAGCTGACAGTTCCGGCCTCCTGCTGCCTGCCGTACTGTGTGAACAGAAAGCAGGTCCGTGCCATCCCTGCTTCTGGAAAGTTACGGGGAAAGGGAGGGAGTCTATCTTATTCCTCACACTCTTCTGTCCTCATGTGGCCACAGAAAGTCTAACTGTTTGGGATCTTTCACTTTTCTTCAGTAAAGGAAGAGAAAGAAAACCACTTTGAAGCATTTTAGATCAGAATAATCTAATCTTGAATTATGGGGGGGAAAAAAGGCAGTAAATTGCAAACTACATTTGACATGAGAATAGAACTTAAGCAGGTTACTGGAGTTCAGAGAACTGTTACTGCAACTTGGGAAATAGAAATATAACTTATCGCTCTTTTAATATGCTAAGAATTTATAATGGAACCTTACCCTGGGCTCTATTACACTGGGTCTACTCAGAAAATGCTGTTTTGCAATGATTTTGCTGAGCAGAACATTAACTGGTTGAAATATGAGATTTCCAAGCCAAGCTAATTCTGTGCTAATTCTCTTAGCATGTTCTCTCAAAGTGATTGCTTTCAGAGGGGTTTAAAGGTCATTTGCTGGCATGACAATTTTATATGAAAGTTAAGAAAAGACACTGAAGGAAGCAGAGTAAACCAAGATGGCAAAACAGAAAAGAAGCCAATCACTACGGGTGCCTTATTTGTGCCTTCTTGGTTGTGGCTAGGGATTGAACCCAAGGCCTCGCATGTGCTAGGCAAGTGCTCTATCTCTGAGCTACCTCTTCAGCCCTAGTTTTAATACCCTTGCTCCCCAACCAGCCAGACTACACCCCTGACCTGAGCTATTTTCCTAACATTAGAACCTCGCTATCACCTGCTTAGTCTAAGTGTGTATGTGACTGTTTCATTCATATGAGTATGCTGCATGCAGAGCCATGACTTTCTTCCTTTTTGGTCCATCCCAGTCAAGGTATGATATGCTCCATTCTACCAAAAGTACTCTTAACTAAGATCACCTATGATTTTAATGGCCAAACACAGTGGTCAGTTCTCAGTTCTGTTTTACGTGACCTATCAACCACATTTGATCTCTCTCTCTCTCTCTCTCTCTCTCTCTCTCTCTCTCTTTCTCTCTCTCCCCACTCCTCCTGTCACCCTCCCCCTCTCCTTGTCCTTCTCTTTTCTCTGTCTCTCCCTACAAACACTTTTACTTGGTCTCTCTAAAAGGTATAGTCCACCTGGCAAGCGCAAGGGCCTGAGTTCAATTCCCGGTTCCACCAAAAATAAATAAATAAATAAAATAAAAGGTATAGTCCCTTCAGGCTTACTGCAGAGCTTTTCTAGTCCTATAGTTTTATATTTAGGGCAGGGTCTATAGGGTCTATGGGGTCTCACTATGCAGATGGACTCGTAGTGATCCTCCTGTTTACAGCCTCCCAAGTGCTGGGATAACAGGGGCGCTGCCATGACCAATCTCAATCAATGTCTTGGTGCGTCCTGGGGGTGCTGAACTATTTGGCCAGCCCCCACTAGTCCTATAGTTTTAATACCACTAAAGTGTTGGAATGTCTCAAAATTGTATCTTCAACACAGGCCTCTCACCTGAATCCCACCAACTGCTCACCCAACATCTCCATTTGGATGTCCACGGACAAATCGAATATAATGTGTTCAAAGTGAATTGGGCTGGGAATATAGCTCAGCATCACAGTGCCTGTCTGGCAAGGGTGAGGCTGTGAGTTTGATTCCTGATTCAAAAAAAGAGTAAAAAGTAAAATTTGTTTATCCTTTTGCCAGCTCCATCTCAGCAAACGAATATATATATATTGCTTAGGACAAGAAGCCTTTGTCATTGTGCTCTAATGCTCTATTATCACACACAGAGACCATTTCAAAATCCTCACTAAATCCTATTGCCTTTAACACCAGGCATGGTGCCTTGCATCTGTAATGCCAGCACTCTTCGGGCTGAGGCAGAAGGATCACTTCCAGTTCAAGGCCAGTCTAGGCTCTATCATGAGTTCAATGAAGGCCTCAACTATATAATGAGATCCTGTCTCAAAAAGAAAAACAAAAACTCACATTTATCAGCTGGGCACTTAGGCACAGTACTCTAGGTAACTGAGGAGGGGAGGATCACAAATCTGAGCCCAATCTGGGTAATTTAGCAAGTTAGAGACTATCTCAAACTAACAAAATCTATAAGGCTGGCGATCTTGTAAAGGCAGTTAATTCATCCCAGGAACGGTCCTTCAGTTATATGAAATTTTTGTTTTCTGAATTGTTACTGTTGCATTCGAATTTTTGCCTTATTCTTCCAGTTGGGGTATGTGATGTTCAGAGCTCCTGTATTTGGAAGCTGGAAGGGCCTGGACTTTGAAACAGTGTCTTGATTTCACTATTTCTTTGTTTAGGGGGCTGGGAGATGGCCAGTAAAATAAGCACTTCCCTGGCAACCGCAAGGGTCTGAGTTCAATCCCCAGTTCCTCCAAAAAAAAAAAAAAAAGAAGAAAGAAAAAAAAACCTATTTCTTTGTTTGTTTTAACTAAAGCTATATGAAACTTATGGGTTAAGCAACACATTTCTAAATTAAAAAAAAAAAAAAAAAAAAAAAGCCTGGGCATAGAGCTCAGTATGAAGGCCCTGGGTTCAGTCTCCAGTACCACAAACAGAATAACAAGAACAACAGACAACATGAAGCAACTCTCCCCTTCTTTTCAGCAGTACTGCTGCCACGCTGAGGGACCATGACCCCCTTTCCCCTTCTCTCTGGCTTCTTTGAAGTCTTTACTTCCTACTCAGCAATGTGATTAAAACTGGCCCACATCAGATCAAAATGCTGCTCACAGATGACTTACTTTGATTGGAATAAAATTCATTCTTTACCGTGGTTTATAAAGTTTCCATCATCTGATTCCCCCGTTACTCCCCGATTTTATCTTCTACCTCCCAGCCCCTATTTACCATCTTTCTAGCTTACTAGTTCCTTAATTGTCCCTCAGCTATCCCCGGCACATTCTTACCTCCCAGCCTTGGGATTAGCTATTTCCTCTGCCTGGAAATCAGAAAATTATACGGTCCGTGCCCTCATTCCATTCAGGTTTCTACTCAAATGACATTTTATCCAAAGAATCCTTTTCTGTTAAAATAGCATCTGCCTTCATTACTGTCTCTATGCTTAATGAGTTTATTTGTTCTTTTTTGGCACTTATAACAATATGACATATTATGCTTATTTATTTGTGTATTGTGTGCTTTCCATACTTGTGCACAAGTGCCATTCCATGACAGCAGGGACTTCGGCTATCTTTGTTTTCTGCTTTATCCCCAGAGAGTCTGGCATCTGCTAAGGGCTCATTAAAAATTTAATGAATGAAGAAATAGACAAATATTCATGTGAATGACTGTTCAGAGTGAGTGAAGAAGCAGAAAGGGGAGAGTTTCCAGGGTTTTTTAGGTGTATGTTTGTATAAACTCAAGACTAAGATCAGAATCAAGACTTTTTTCTTCATGATTTCTCAATGTGTAAGACAGAAAGTGGTTGAGAGTGGTGGACTGGTGGCAAACACGTTTTTGCTGCAAATTCCATATTTTAGCTGCAAAAGTTGCCCACTTATGTTTTAATTATGGAGGTTAAATTATAAGTGGCTATGAATTCGAGTTTTGCTGTCTTCTAGCCTTTATGACACTGGCAATAGTGATAAACTTATATTTGTTGATTACGCTTTCCTGAAATTAAATTTTTCTAGCACTTTTTTCTTTAAGATCTGTCCTTACCAGATTTAAATGACTCTGAAATATAGTTTTTTGTCAAAGATGGCAAATTTTATTTCTAGGGCTTTGAATCCCATTACCCTCAGAGAAACCTCTTCCCCCTGCCCCTTCTTCTTTGTTGTGTTTTGAGACAGTTTCACTCTGTAGTCCAGGCTGGACTTGAACTCATTATAATCTTCCTACCTCAGCCCCCCAAGTGCTGGGATTACCAGTGTGCATTACCATGCTCGGCCAGAACCACCTTCTCCTTCTCCTTCTCCTTCTCCTTCTCCTTCTCCTTCTCCTTCTCCTTCTCCTTCTCCTTCTTCTTCTTCCTCTTCCGCTTCCCCTTCCTCTCCCTTCCCCTTCCTTCCCCTCCCTTCCCCTCCCTTCTCTTCCCTTCCCTTCCTCCCTCCCCTTCCAAATGCTAGCATAACAGGCATGTGTGCCACCACACCCAGTTCCTGTTAATTTTCTAGAAATTGTGTTGCTTTTGTCTTTAGGTGTGCATGCAGTTCATCTCACGTACCTAATTTTGGTGTACTATTGTGCCTACCATGGCGTGCTGGCAAATTATGTAGGCTAAGAGTTGATGGTTGGTTTGTTTAGTATGGAGGACCAATTGCTAATGATAAAACATTGCAAATTTAGAAGGAACTTGCATAGAAAAACCCCACAGAGCTAACGTCTTTCTCAGTGTTGGAGCAGGAATGCCATTCCCCTGAGGTTAGGAATGAGACATGATGTTCCTTTTCATGACTTCTAGTCAGCAGCATGCTAGAGGTTACAGATGATACGATATGAAACAAGAAACAAATGAAGGATACATAGAGAATTAAGGAGCTTATATAATTAAGAAATAATTATGATGCATTAGATACCTACAGTTGTATTTAAGGCCCACACTGAAAACTACATAACATTGCTGTGAAAATTGAAAATAATGAAGGAATATGTTACTATTGATTGAAACATTCAACACTTATGTTTTCTAATTGCCTTATTTTCTCTTATATTCTTTTTGTTTGTGTTTTTATTTATTTATTTATTTATTGGCAGAACTGGGGATTGAACTCAGGCCCTTGCGCTTGCCAGGCAGGCACTTATTCTACTGAGCCATCTCCCCGGCCCCTGTGTTTTTATTTTATTTTATATTTTGTATTTTAGGGAAGGGTCTACAGGGTATTCAAGGTCTCACTAATAGATTGGACTTGTATCGATCTGCCTGTTTACAGCCTCCCAAGAGCTTTGTTTGTGTTTTTGAGACAGGATCTTGCTACCCAGGTCAGGCTGGATTTTATAGCCCAGGCTTATCTTGAACTCACAGGGCTCCTCCAGCCTTCTGGGTGTGCACTATTATGCCTGGCTTTTCCTTTATTCTTCACACCTATCACAGTATTACCTTCATGGTGTGTGTGTGTGTGTGTGTTTTCCTAACATCAAGCATGGCATGTTGGCAAATAGGACTAAATGAGATTGCCTTTCAAAATAATAGATTGATTAAAAATTGGTAAAAATAGTAGAGACAGATCCTGTGTACAGTTCACTGAGTTTTTTGGCTTCTTTTTACCCTTGCAGTATTTAAAAGTCCTTTTCTTTTTACTTATGTCTTAACTTTGCCAAAAATGAGTGGTTTTTTTTCCATAATTTTATTGATAAACAAATAGCGATAAGACAGTTTCAAACCAAATTGGTAGGACAGTTTCAATAATTAACACACTGCATGCATTCTTCCTAGTGGTTAATTGCTGTACAAGATGCGGACATGATATCCTAGAACAAATCCCTCTATTCATTAAAAGAATGTAACTATATATCTATCCCAACCATTCTGAATACACAGATACAAAGTGGACATTCATCTGTATGCCCT
>NW_004524588.1:3118519-3120055 GCF_000260255.1 Octodon degus
TCCTCCTCCTCCTCCTCCTCCTCCTCTTCCTCCTTCTATTATGGGTGTGTGCCACCACACCTGGTTTCAGTGGCCAGCACAGGGCTCCACAGCACGCGGTCCTGGGGATCAAATCTGGATCCCTACACTTACCAGGCAACCACTTACACCACAGAGCTATCTCCCCAGCTCTGGAAACTTCTTTTTGTGAATAATTCTCCTAAGTAAATTGAGCCAGCAAAAGCTGAATGATAGGACTTGGAAACCCACCAAACCCTGCATCTCCCATACACGGTCTCTAGAGTCCCAAGGGTCAGAAGAGAGGGAACAGTGTTTCCAGTGCCTCCTCTGCTTTTTTTCTGTGGCTGTTGGAACATTCAGTTCTCTATCTCAGGGTTTCATCTGTAAAAGAAGGTACTAGCACTTGTCTTAGGAGGACCAAATGTGATGTCACCAGAGGAAGCTGCTTTCAAATATGTAAAACATTTGTTGATCAACCCATAACAAACTAGCTGAGAGGAAAGAGGGAATGTAAACACAGGGCCATCTCACTAACCATCAGAGCAGGAAGAGGACCTCCGGGAACTACACGATCCACAAAGTGAGGGTTCAGGTCACTAAAGGTTATCTGTCTTTCCAAATCCTTATGGTCTCTGTTCCTCAGCCTCTTCACCTTTTTAATTTCTTCTTTTTGATGCTGTGTGAACAGGCTTTATCTGCACCTTCGTCACACATGGGCTGAAGGTAGTGTTCTTCAAAGGCACTATCCACCTCAAGTACACATTTCCTTATTTGTCTCTAACTGCCAAGACCTGATTTCCAGATTTTTCAGGAGAAAGAATGTAGTTAGCCAAGTTTAGGTCAGATAGTCACCTCCTCTCTCCTTGTCTGGGGAACTCCAGGAAAGGAATGGGAACAAGATCACACTATCTGATGATTCTGAGGAGAGAGTGAGGAACAGTCCTGTGACAAGTGTGTTTACCCCCAATGTGATATAAAATAACTGAGAATACCACACGCATCCCTAGACCCATACCTTTGTAATCTAATCTACTTAGGATCTCACCTGTCCATAGGATGAATGGCACATGTGAAGACATGGATGGGTGTGGTGGTGCACGCTTGTGATCTCAGCACTCAGGAGGCTTAGGCAGGAGGATCACCACAATTACAAGGCCAGCCTGGACTACAGAGAGAGACCCTGTCTCCAAACCAAACCAAATTAAACCAGACCAGACTACACGGATGGTCTCAGAGAGTTCTACCAACCATGGCATCCATGGCATCCCTTCACAGTTTGTGTCAGATTCATATCCCTTGCCTTGTCTTGGCCGTCCTCTTAAGGATCATACATTTCTATTCTTTCTTTTCTTTGGGGATCCAATTAATTTCTTTCTTTTTTTTAAAATTTATTTGTTTATTTATTTTTGTGTGTGGCCAGCTCAGCCCACCAGGGGGCGGTGCTGGCTGGCTGGCATGTGGTGCTGGGGGATTGAACCGTGGTCCCTGTGCTTTGCTAAGCTTGTTCTAAGTAGGTGCTTTAGACCACTGAGCCAT
>NW_004524588.1:3120663-3144251 GCF_000260255.1 Octodon degus
ATAAATAAAATAATATAACAAATGAATACAAAATGGGATGGTTTGGGGTTGGGTCGAGAATCTGGGTTCTTGGTGCTCAGTCATATTCCAAGTTTTTCCTACTTTTTGCTGTCTTCCCAAGGAAAACACAGACTCAAAGAGCTCATTTGGCCTGTTGTGGAAGGCAAATTTAACCTCTGGTTTATTTTTGCTGTTGTTTTGCTGTTTTTTTTTTTTTTTTTTTTTTTTAAATTTCAGACAGAGTCCCAATATGTGGTCTAGGGTGGCCTCAAACTTGGTCGATGACCCAAGTTGACCTTGAATTCATGATCCTCCTGCCTCAGCCTCAGGTGCAGGGATTACAGGCGTGAACCACCATATGCAGTTGACACACTTTGTTTTTGCTTACATTCTCTTGGAACATAGCATAACATAGCAAGGATACACTTCGCTGCAAAGGAAAGTGGGAAATTTTAGGTAGCTGAGCAGGTATATGCCCAGCTACAACTGTGTTATTACAAAGGAAAACAAAAATGGATTCTGACGAACTTCTCGAGGTCTTCCTCTGCAATATTGGCATTATTTTTGCAAACACATCAGTTGAAGCTTTAAGTCCATCTTCACTTTCTCCACCTCTCCCAGTCTTCCTCTCTCATCCAGCTACCAAAGTAATCTGCATTTGTTCTTTTCTTTTCAGTAGGAGCGATTGAACTCAGGACCTTGCGCTTGCCAGGCAGGCACTGAAGCTGCTGAGCATGCCCCCAAGTTTCTTTGCTTCCTAGTCCTTTCTCCACTGCACCACTTTAGGTGGTTGTGTCTGTTACTTGAATATGTAGCAGCCTCTGAAAGCACCGCCCTGTGTAGCCTCACCTGCCTCATCCTTTACTTTGCTTCCACACACAGAGCTCTGACTGCCCAAGACAGGGTGGGACCTGGAACCTTTCCACTCGTGGTCACAGCTCAAAGCACCAACAAGGAACTGCAGCTTCATCTTTGTTCCTCGGAGCAGCTCAGGAGATGACTGCCCCTACTCTCTGCCTCAGACTGACTCACCCTTGTCTCGTGGCCCTTCCGCCTCCTGTCTGTGTTGTGACCATCTCCCAGTTGCCTTAGGGTTAAGACCACAGGAGGCTGTCGCCCCATCCAGCTCATCTCTGTCTGCCCCGAGACATTGCCTTTCAACCTGTTTGGTCCCACCTTCTGCAAGTGATTCCAAACTCACAGATCTAAGCCCAGAACTCTCACATCCTAGGCTCGCTTCAGCTCAGGAGACAAGTCTGAGTAGTGATCATGTCATTCTCTTTGTCATATATACCATCAGTTTTCACAGCTGCATATTTAGCAGATTTTGTTTTTAAAGTGTGCTTCTTGGCCACTAAATAACTCAGTGGATTAAAGCTTCTGCAAGCAGACTCAGGGGCTGGGGGTTCGATCCCCAGGCCTGCCATGCCAGCCCTGCCCCCGTGGTGCATTGAGACGGCAATTGAGACTGGGCATGGTGGCGCCTGTAATCCCAGCTCTCGGGAGGCTGTAAACAGGCTGATCACTATGAGTCCAATCTAGTAGTGAGACTCTGAACACCCTGTAGACGCTTCCCCAGTACCACATGCTAAGCTGGCCTTGCCCTGGGCGCACTAAACTGGTCACTGAAAACCAGGTGTAGTGGCACATGTCTGTAATCCCAGCATTGGGATTACACAGGAGGATCACTATGGGTCTGAGCTGTATCAGTGAAACCCTCTACCAAATAAATAAATAGAAAGTAAATGATTAAAAAAATTAAAGTATGCCTCTTATGACCATTTGGCCTCATTCCACAGATATACACTTATAATTACCTCTAAGGTTACCCTTATAATTACCTAATTACCTTACAGAAACACCCTTATAATTTTCTTGACTGCAACAAACCACATTCTTCACCTTCCCTATTCTCTATCTTCTAAATATTTTCCTCAGTATTGATTAGGATTGACTGTAAAATACTATAGCAAAAGAAGCCAACATGTAATAATTCAATTTCTTTTTGATAGCAAGAGAAATAGCATTACGTTCTTCCAGGTATTGCTTTCCACCTTTACTGTGTATGTTCGTGTTTGGGGTACTAGGGAATGAAACCCAGGGTACTCTACTACTGAGCTACAGCCTTTTTAAATTTTTACTTTGAAACAGACTCTAAGTTGCTGAGGCTGGCCTTGAACTTGCAATCCTCCTCCCTCAGTCTCCTGAGTAGTCCTGTTACTGGTGAGCACCACCAACCTCAGCTCCATCTCTAGGTTTAGTGCACATGGTGGTCTCCCTCTCTAGGGTGCACAGGCCCCCCCAAGCAGGGATTCAAATTTCTTCATCTCTTCACTCCCTATGCTTCAAGACTGACACCCTGGGAAGCACCTTACCTGTGGTAAGAGTGCATCAATTCACTGCTTAACCTCCAAATAAGGGCCAGGGAGATGGCTCAGTAGAATAAGTGCTTGCCTGGCAAGCGCAAGGGCCTGAGTTCAATCCCCGGTTCTAACAAAACAAAACAAAACAAAAAAACTTCGTAATAGCCCAATGTCATTCCTATTTTTTTTTTTTTAAAGCCCTACAAGGAGGCTGGGGCTGTAGCTCAGTGGCCATTTGGTTCAGTCCTCGGTACTATACAAATAAGTAAGAGGCCCTCCAGAGGCCTACTTGGTCCTACACCATCTGACATCCTGTTACCCTCTCCCCTTGCTCTATTCTGTTTACTATGTGGGCTTCCTTCAAGACGTCAGGAGAGATTCCACCTCAGTCTTTGTGTTTGCCGTCCTCTTTGTTGGAACATTGCCCAGAAATCTGTGCACCTGTTGCTGCAAAGGCCATCTTCTCCGGTGGCCTTCCCTGGCCACATCGTTCACACTGTGACCCTTCAAATGCTCTCTCCAACAGCACTGAAGATTGAACCCAGGACCTTTCCACTGAGCTTCATTCCCAGCTCCTTATATTTTTTAATTTGAGATAGGATTTCTTTTTTTTTTTTTTTTTGAGATAGGATTTCATTAAGTCTTTAAATTGCCCAGGCTGGGCTTGAACTTTGTGTCTTCCTGCCTCAGCCTGCCAGTGTTGGCATCCCTGGTATGCACCACTACCCCCAGCTTGCAATACTGTTTTCTGCTCTGCTTATTTCTTTCTCCATAGTATGTATTCCCCTCTGTATTAGTATGTACAGTATTTTCTTCATTCATTCTGTTTTTCTCTCTGCTCCCTTTACTAGAATGAAAGCCTCATTTGCTTTCTTTTCTGTATCCCCAGAGTTTAGCATAATGCCTGGCATATATGAGGCATTTAGTAAATAGATGTTGAAAGAAAGAAAGAATAAGGGAACTAATGGAAGGTGCTCGGTAACTATTTGTTAAAACAAATTGTCAGAAACAGATGACTGAAAATTTCAAACACTAAAAATGTTAGTTCAGAGGTGATGCAATTGAAGAATGATGCAATACAGTCTCAAAAAGGGATTAAAATGGTGTGTTTGAGGTGGGAGGGGCAGCTGCGGGAAGCTGCGTGTCTGAGTCCTAAGGAACCTTGCCGCTTGCATGCTTTCAGAGAGAGGGAGGGGGCATCTGGTAGACCGGCTGACACAGCTGTTCCCAACAGCCCCCGCCCCCGTCCGGACCCTTGTGTGCCACACAGGTGTTTTCTTTTAAGTTGTTTTGGTCTTTGCCTCTCTCCTAGGCTTGAGAAAGACACAGGAACTTGGGGTGGCCTATGCGACACTTCTCAGCTGCATGTGAAATCACCAGGAGTGAAAATGACAACAAAAACGTCACCCAGCAGTAAGGGTTGGGGGAAGCAGCACACAGTTTTAAACGGTGCAGGGTGAAACACTTCCCTCGAGGCTCCGCCTTTCCACTGTTTGTGTGAATTTTTTCTCCCTGGCTTGCGCTTTCACAGCTGCCTAACCTCTTGCATGAGGATGACACTCTGATCTCGGTGCTCCTTCCTTCAGGGACTCCAGAGTAGTTTTTTTCCACACTCCATCGCTACTATAGCAGAGCCTGCTCTTCATTATTTGCTTTACAGATCTCCTGGTTCTAAGACCATAAACAAAACACTTTAGATCACAGCGAGGTGGGTGTAAGCACAGCCTTTTGCTGCCAGCCAGACTTCTTAAGGTGGCGACACCGTGACTGGTTTGCTTTTAAGATTAACAAAGCAACGAAACAGTGTTCCCGTATATTAGTTCAGAGCTTCGGCTTGTTTGTGAGAGAGAAGTGTTACTTTTTTTCCTTTCATATGGATAATGCTACCATGAGTACAATCACACTTCTGTGGCAAGGTGAAATACTCTAGAACTCCATTTACATATCTGGGGTAGTTTGTGTAAAGAAGTGTATGTATGTATACTACCAAAATAAAATTCCTATGCTGTCTAGCAATTGTTGTAAACTTGAAACATTAGCTAATTTTAGGGGTGGGAGTTTATATTATATTATAGTAATAAGACCCACCTTATTTCCCTGTTCCCTCATCCTCAAACCCAGGTCCAATAAATTAGGGAGGGGGAGGGGAATGGACACCAAAGGAAAACAAACAAACAAACAAACAAAAAACTAGCTGCAGAGGTGTGGAGTTGTAGTCCCAGCTGCTTGGAAGGCTGAAGTAGAGCCCAGAAATTTAAGGCTGGTCTGGGCAATTTAGTGAGCCCTGCATCTTGAAAAGGAGAGGAAAAAGAAAAGAACAATGTAGGTGAACTTCCCGTTCTGGCCTCAAGTGAACTCTTTTCTGCCTGTGAAAGTCCTGCAGCGAACCCAGCTCTGGGCACCTGCCTTCTTTGCTGCCCTCTGGGTACCACCCTGTATTTTCAAAATCTGTGTTTCAGTTGGGCTAGTGGTTGGCGATACCAAAGCCCAGGGAGAGCTGGCAGCATTTAAATGGCAGTGACCACCGAGGTGACAACAAAGGAAACATCTGCAGGGTTAAACCCTAGGGTCCCAAAGGGCCCTCCCAGCTGTAACATTCTGACTGTAGGAGATGAGGCAAGCACACAAAATGTGCATGATGTGAATAAGAAAACAAAACTCACCCTCATCTACAGCACAGGTGCATGAGAAAGCATTGCTGGTGGGTATCACTGAGACGGAAGGCTGAGGCAGGAATGTAAACTGGAGCAGCCCAGCCTGGGAAATCTAGTGATTTAGCAAGAGCCTATCTGGGGAAATTAAAAAAGAAAAGAAAAAAGCTGCGGATGTAGCTCAGTGTGAAGGCCCTGGGTTCAATCTCTAGCACCGCAAATCAAATGGAAGACCAACCAAACAAAACACCGAGGAGGTTAGTTTCCTATAAAATCTATTAATTTGGGCCACAACCCAAGATGATTGGTTTGCATGGGGAATATGAGTGGAGAGACAGTCTATGCCAGTCCTGCTCATTCTGTTTTTAACTTCCATTTACAGCACCCAAGCCCACATCTACAGATAAAGTTGTCAAGACATCAGCGGACTGTCCAAATAATAATACTAGATGTTAGGACACAGTGATGGTGGTTTTAGTGCAAATCTCATAAACTGGACTTTGGTCCATAGGGAAATATTTTCGCCCTTTCCCAGTTCACAGCCGCAGCCCTCTGCAAGCATTCAGTTGCATCTGAATATTGTGCTGAGTGGGTTGGAGCAGCAAGCCTAGCGGGAGAGAAAAGGGGAGGAAGGAAGGAGCTGTTGTATTTGGCGGCTGGATTCAGGTAGAGGAACCGGCGACAGCCCAGGAAAGAATTGAAAAGTATAAAGAGACGAGTTCTCACACGCAGCCAATGTCAATGGCCTTAACTGCTGGGGAAGCAAGAACCTGAGCCAGGGGTGTAACCTTGCTTTTCTTTTTCTTTTTCTTCCCCCCCCCCCCGAAACTAAATGCGTCTGAGACGGCTGGCTACAAAGTTTATTAAGGGACTGGAGAAGCCAGTGGAGTTTTTGATCTTGAGATTCTTATTTTCATTGAGGGAGAGCTTGGGGTTCTGAACATATAACTGTCACTGTAGACTCCCTGCTAATTTATAGAAAGACGTTTGCCTTGGCTTCTTCCCGAACCCTCTGGCCTCCCTCTGAAATAGCAGAGGTTCGCGAGCGAAGGCAAACTAGCCCCTGCCCACCCCCAGCTACGGCGCCTAGGCAGGGGCCTCCCGGGGCTCAGCCCAGAGTGAGGGCCACCGCGAAGCGCCGAGCTGGGGGGCGCAACTCCTACTGTCAGCCTGCACCCAGCAGCCGTCCGCATCCCGGGATCGCTAGTGCGTGCAAAACGAGCTGGCCACGGAGTCTCAGGGCCAGCGACCTTGGAGAGCCTCGGGGCCAGGCCCTGGATTTCGCGGTGAGGAGCGGCCGCGTGCCAGGCAGCGTGGACTCCCCTCCCCGGGCCTCTCCAGGCCCCTCCTCGGCTTCCCGGCCGTTTGGCTAGTTTGCCTTATTTTTAATTTCTCCGAGGCCAGCCGGAGCAGGTTTGCTGGCAGCCGCGCACCTCCGGCAGTCACGCGACCAGCCGCTCTCCGGGCAGCGCTGGGCGGCGGGCGCGCGCACCGGGCCACCTTAAGAGCGCGCTCGCCAGCCTCGCGGGGCGGCTCCCGGCGCCGCGACCAATGGATCTGCGGCTCTGTTTAAATAGACTCGCCGCGTCAATCATTTTCTTCTTCGTCAGCCTCCCTTCCACCGCCATATTGGGCAACTAAAAAAAAAAAAAGAGAGAGAGAGTGAGCGAGCGAGCAAGAGGGGGGACTCGTCTTTTCGGGGTGTTTTTCTTCCTCCCCTGCTCCTCTCCACACTTTCTCACGGCGCCGCGGCTCGGACGGCTGCGAGGTTTGGAGAGCGGCTGGGTTCGCGGGCCCGCGGGGTGCAGCCGCCCGGACTTGGCCGGGCTCCGCCGCCTCCTCCTTCCTCCTCCCCTCGCTTCCCCGCCCTCCGCTCCGCCGTACACTTGATCCGCGGCGACTCTCGCTGCCTGGCCGGGGCGCCCCGCACTCCGGCCCGGACCCCGCGCGCTCCTGCAGCTCGGGCGCGGACGGACGCGGCGGGGTTTGTTTTTCTCGGCCCGGAGAGCAGTCGCGGAGCGTAGAAGAGGGCATCGGGCTACACCGGGCGATTTCGTGGTTTTTTTTGTTTTTGTTTTGAGAGCGTGAGTGAGGCGATCGTCCAGATCCGAGCGGGAGGACGATGTCAAACGTGCGAGTGTCGAACGGGAGCCCCAGCTTGGAGCGGATGGACGCCCGGCAGGCGGAGCACCCCAAGCCCTCTGCCTGCAGAAACCTCTTCGGCCCGGTGAATCACGAAGAGTTAACCCGGGACTTGGAGAAGCACTGCAGAGACATGGAAGAGGCGAGCCAGCGCAAGTGGAATTTCGATTTTCAGAATCACAAGCCCCTGGAGGGCAAATACGAGTGGCAGGAGGTGGAAAAGGGCAGTTTGCCTGAGTTCTACTACAGACCCCCGCGGCCCCCCAAAGGCGCAGGCAAGGTGCCGCCGCTGGAGAGCCAGGATGTCAGCGGGAACCGCCAGGCGGTGCCTTTAATTGGGTCTCAGGCAAACTCAGAGGACACGCACTTGGTAGACCCAAAGCCTGACCCGTCAGACAGCCAGACGGGGTTAGCGGAGCAGTGCGCAGGCATCAGGAAGCGACCTGCCGCAGACGGTAATGACCCTTTCAAAACCATAAAATGTCTGTCTGTCGCGCCGCTTTTGCCTGCTTGGACGTATTAACCTCAGCATGCTTTTTCAGCGTCTTCTGATATAGCTCTTGGGGGTCGAACTTTGTTAATCTTAGGGTTTAAATGCTCCCTGGCTGTCTGTTTACAATTTTGAAGTCAGAAGCCGGAGATGGTTAAGATCTGATAGTTTCCCCAACCAAGCACATCGCAGCTCCTCCCTACTAGACAGCTGTAGGTATGTGACAACGTTAGGATGTTTATCAACTGCGTTGGGGGGGGGGGGGAGAAAGAGAAAGAGAAAGAAAGAGAGAGGGAGGGGAAGAGAGATAGATGTGGGGTGTAGAATACGCTTTCTGTTGTGTGGAAACAACCTCATTTTGTTCCCTTAAAGGCCACCGGGAATGATGGATCTAGGTTGTGGGTGGTGGTGGTGGGCTTTTCATGCGCTGACTGTTGGGCCAACTTCTGTCAAGCCATTGTTTTTCTAATAAAGATTGTTTGTGTGTGTTCTTTTTAAATTTCCCCTTGCCCTCAGATTCTTCTCCTCAAAACAAAAGAGCGAACAGAACAGAAGAAAATGTTTCAGACGGTTCCCCCAACGCAGCTTCTGTGGAGCAGACGCCCAAGAAGCCAGGCCTCCGAAGACGTCAAACGTAAACAGCTCCGGTGGGTTGATCGCTGAGAGCCTGAAACTGACACCCAAGCGCCCTGTGGGCCTTAAAACCCCCGGGGTACTGGGCCTTACTGGTTCCTGGCACATTAGTACCTTGCAGGGGTTTTGCTCTGTTTTGTTTTTCGAAGCCACAAAAGTAGCAATGGGAAAGGCTGGGAATTACTGTCAGGATACAGTAATTCTTAAAAGTGTCTAAGGCTAGGGTGATTTTTCTTGAAATACTATACAGCCAGAGCAAGTTTCCTAGGCAAGTACTTGTAACCAGGACTTCAGTGGTAGGAATGTTGAGTCCCTGTGAGTCCCATTAAAACATGTTGGAAACGAAAGATTTTTTAAAAAACCCAAAAAACAATAGATTCTTTCCCCATCTGGACAAGTACCCCACTTCATGAGAATTCATTTCCTAGGAATTTAATTGAGTCAGTAACAAATCTTGAGCCATATATGGAAAAATGGTAAATACATGATTATACTTAAGTTTGGAGAAAAATACTAGGTACAAGTAGCTAAGATTTGGTAGGGGGTTAAGAATGTGAACAAGGTGTTGTACTGTATTCTTTTATCTTTATGGTTTTCTGGTAAGTTTGGAGAGAAAAGAAAACTTGAGATACTAAAAAAATAAATAAATAAAAAAGAGAACGCTCAAAAATAGCTAAAAGGCCCTGAAAAATTTCTGATAGCACTGAAGTAGCAAAGCAGAAGTTAAATTGGCTGCCAGAGTAAGCAATCCAGGAACACGTCAGCCTGTGTATGCTAATTGTGCTATATAACAGGATGATTTGGCTATTTTAGGGGAAATGAATAGGTGAAGGGTCGACCTATAGCACAGTGAAGATTTTTCTAGGTTTGAAAATGCGGTCACCTCAAGTAGCTAATTTAAATAATCCAGCCCCTAAATTTACATAGATTGGCTATCTAATGATCAAACTAAATATATGAACGAATACATTTCTTATAGAAAGGATTGTGGCTTCTTTTCTCAAAGCACAGTGAGAGCCTAGCATATAAAGAAAGCTTAATAAATGTCATCGTTAACTTTTAAATAATCATTTATAAAAATTAAAAAGTAAATGAAAGTTCATAGGGATTAAGGTAGGATTCAGTTTTGTTATATTTTTAAATCATAATGTCATAATATGAGTTGTCTACATGCATCTTGGATTTTTCAGAGCTAATGCAGAATGCTACTATAGAACTTGTATATTACCCCCTGTATGTGATGTGAGGAAATGAATAATTTTCTTGAATAACCTTAACACCTGCAACTCACTGATTTTTGTCACTTGTGGCCTACCTAATCAGATAAGCTGCATCAGTCATACCTATTGGATTTTGATCAGGCCCCATTCAGACACACAACCAGGCATTTGTTAGTGCTATCACCAGTTCAAAGATTACACAGTAAGGTACCTACTCAAAAGTACTTGTATGTGTTAGTTGCAAATAAATAATACATTAGGATATTTGGGAGGGACCCTAGGTATTAGTAGAATTTTCCTCCAGAGGCCTTTACAAGTTACATTTCTAAGTATTTAGAAAATTATGCTACTCTTAGGCTTAACAGTTTCTGAATTTCTACATTTTTTTTCTTTCTCACTGTCTTTGACCCACATTCTTTAGAGTTTTCAACCTCTGCAATATTGCCATTTGGGGCTGAATAATTCTTTGCTGTGGGAGGCTGTCCTGTGTGTTTTAGAATGTTTGGCATTATCCCTGGCCTCTCCCACCAGATGCCAGTAGCAATCCTCCCCTGGTTGTGACAACTGAAAATTTCTATGGACATTGCCAAATGTCCCCTGGGATGGGGGTGGGGAGGTGGACAATCTCACCCATTTGTTAAGAACCGCTGTTCTAACCTAACAGAGGAGAGCAAAAGCCCGGTTAAGACAGTATTACATGTTGGTGACTAGTCATCAAAATTTTAATACAACATTCAGGTATTTCTAGTTAAAGATAGTAGCAAAATAATTCTTATACTTTATTAGTAATATTGCTCTAATGATTTCTAATTTTCCTTGTGTTTCTTTTGCAGAGTTAAGAATGTTTCCTTGTTTATCAGATACATGGCCGCTTGAAGAAGCAAGGAAGATATACATTAAAACATTTAAATACATATCGCCGACTCCATGGAATGGACATCTTGTATAAGCACTGAAAGCAACAACACAATAACACTAAAATTTTAGGCACTCTTAAATGACCTGCCTCTAAAAGCATTGGATGTAGCATTGTGCAATTAGGTTTTTCCTTATTTGCTTCATTGTACTACCTGTGTATATAGTTTTTACCTTTTATGTAGCATATAAACATTGGGAAAGGGAGGGCGGGTGGGACTGAGGAATTGGCATGGGGATATTGTAAAATTTGCTTCAGTTTATAGCAAGGAGGCAACTATTTGCCTTGCATAAAGAGAAGCAATTTTGGGGAAGGGTTTGAATTGTTTTCTTTAAAGATGTAATGTCCCTTTCAGTGAGAACTGGTATTTCATTTTTAAAATCATAGAAATTTGAACACTGGCTACAAATAGTTGCTATTTATTTTTACATGAAACATATTCTCATTCGGGAGTTCTGCTTCTGTTATGTAGCAACAAATGGCTTAAAAAAAAAAAAACCCAACTATCTGCTTTGTCTTCCCTAAAAATTGGAATTTACCAGTTAATTTTCAGTTATTGATAATCACTCTAGGTTAACTCTGGGCAAAAACCTGGGGTGTATGATGGGGAGTTCCAAATGCTCAGATTTGGGTAACTTTTACATTTGTTAAGAAAATGTGTTTTCTTTTCACTTGGGTTGTGTACACACAGTCAAAATAATTCTATGTTCCTGGATATTTTTAAAGATCTAAGTAACCATACACACACAAAATAATGAAATAATTTTGAATTTAAAGCTTCATTTTATTTGTGAATTTGCCCACAGGAAAGTGGTGTTTTTAAAGGAAGGTGCACATAGAGAAATGCACGCTGGTAGGATAAGTGAAATGGATACTACATCTTTAAACAGTATTTCTTCATTGCCTGTGTATGTGTATGAGGCAAAAGCATTTGAAGTGTACCTGTGTACATAACTCTGTAAAGACACTGAAAAATTATACTAACTTATTTATGTTAAAAAAGATTTTTTTTTTTTTTAAATTTAGACAATATACAAGCCAAAGTGGCATGTTTTGTGCATTTGTAAATGCTGTATTGGGTAGAATAGGTTTTCTTCCTCTTTTGTTAAATAATATGGCTATGCTTAAAAGGTTGCATACTGAGCCAAGTATAATGTTTTGTAATGTGTGAAAAAAATGCCAATTATTGTTACACATCAAGCAATCAATAAAGAAAACTTCCATAGCTATTCATTGAGTGGAACTGTGATGTACTTCAAGCTCAAGGTGTTCAGCATGACAGTGTCATATTTACACAAATAAAAAAAAAATGACAAATATCTAGATAATTCAGGCCTACTCAGATGATATTTTGTGTGGGTCTGAATGTGGTTAATTGTTACTATTTTCCACTTAGTTCTGCATGGGTGGATGAAACTTTAGGAGTGGGAAGTGGAAAAGCCACATTTTCATAGAAAAATCCCCATTGTTTAAAATACTCATCTCTTAGGATAAGGATTGTGTCAGAACCAAAAATCCTTACACAAGTGTAGACTGATCACATTACAGGATAGAAAATGAAAGTAACCTCATGACTTCTCTAAATTCTGTTATTTACACAAAGTGTAAAGAATAAAAGCATTTCTTTAGTCCACCAAATATACCAATCTTATCCAAAATATTAAATCATATGGGTCCTTAAGAAATTGGTGTGCATTCCATGTGAAGTTAACTACTTATCAAGTGACACTGGTCCTCACAAATTCCTCAGCTTCTAAATATCCTTTCCATAATCTACACATCCCCAAACAAGTTAATCCAAACACCAAATCTGAGGGATATGAGGCCCTGGATGCACACAAATAAATGGTTTTTATTAAAAAGTTTGAAGGCGAAGCAATTTACAATCAGATTTACTAAAATCCTATTTTACATTTTCAAAAAAAAAAGTGGTTAAGGTGTAAATTATAGACATCTACAAATGGGCAAATCGTAAAAATCTGACTTTAGGTTAAATTGTTTTACTCAAATACTGTTATTTACATCATTGCACCCCAATAGGGGCCCTAAATAAAAGTTTTAGAATTTTGACTCAGTTTTTTTTTTCTAAAGCAGAATTGATAACTGCTACTGAGAAGAGAAAAAAGAGGTCCTTTAGTGGTGGCTGGCCTACCTCCTTCAAGTAGGTATTATTTTAATTAAAGGCCAAAGGTGTTTTTGTGACTGAAACACGCATACAGGGTGTTTTCCAGGAAGAGACTGGGAGAGAAAGAAAAAATCAAAATGGGAAGAAAAGAGTGGAAGGTCAGGAAATAGTGAAATAAAATTAAGGTTCCTCTGAATAAAAGGGGCACTTCAGAAAACGTCTTTAACAGAGGGGAAAAACATCCTTTTAAACTACGGCATGTTCCTCGTTTTCCTTTCATAAAGAGGTCTCTTTAATGTGAGTTTTTAGAGATTGTGTTTTAGGAAAGCAGGGCCGGGAAGACAGTGGTGCCCGCTGTGCCAGGCACGTTCGCAGGGACTCAGCCCCAAGTCGCCCTGTCCTCCGCCCTGTGCACGTCTGTGTCAAGCCTTCCACAAACCATCCTGCGGTTCAGCCTGTCCTGTCCCCACCCTAACCCGGACTGCGGGGCCCACCGCTAGCATCTCTTTTGAGGGGACATAGTCGCCGACGCCAGCCACACGCTGCCCAGCAGCCGGGCCAGTGCACCAGCGTCGTCTCCGCCAAACTTTCCTGCGGCCCCGCACCCGCCCGTTTTCCGCGGTGGTTGCGGGTCGCGTGGGCTGGCGCGTCGGGACGAAAAGGCCATCACGTCCCGCTGTCCCCTGCAGCTTACAGTTCCCGCACTGCCCGGGTTGCCGCGCGCACCTCCAGCGCTCCCGGCGCCCACAGGCCGCGGAAAGCAGCCGCGCCTTTGCTCGCGCGCAACGGGGCTGGGCGGTTTCTCCGAAACTTTCCTATTTATCCATCGCTCCTCCGGACTAAGAGCAGCGAAAGCCTGCCTTCCTCGCTACACCAGTACCTCGCCACCTCCTGAGCGGTAGCGGGATTTGAGCGAGGTTGGAGATCCTCTCCGGGTGCGCGGACCCTCCAGGGCTGCAGCCCGCTCCCACCCCTAGCCTGGGCTCCAATGATCCGCAGCCCCGCGCATTTCGAAAGCCTTTCCGGCTCGCCGGCTGCCAGGACGGCCACCGCGGCGCGCAGCGGAGTGCGAGGGCCACAGCCGCGCTCGGGGGTCCCCCTGCCCTCATCCTGGTTTTGCCAAGCCTCCCAAGTCGCTTCCCTGGCTGCACAGCGCGGGGGCGACCCAGGCAGGGGAGAACTGGGGGAAATGTGGGTTCGGGGGCGCGATCGGGGGACAGGAGGAGCGTAGGCTTAAACCGGTGAGAGGGAGCTGGGCAGGCGGCCTTTGGGGCCCGGTGCGCCCACCGCCCTGAGCGACCTTTCCCGGGCGCCAGGGAACCCTGCCTTCGCCATTGCATCTTCATCTTCGACAGCGACACACACTCGCCCTTTGGATTTTAAAAGGGTGCCTCCCAAGCTCGCCTAGCATCGTCGATCTGCTTCTCAGAGTCTGAATTTCTCTGTAACTTGCGGTCTCTTTTCCACCTGAGCTACACTACCTGCGCTTCGCTACCACCTCCTTTCCGGCCACAAAAAATATATATATAAGGGGAAAACTCCCGCTGAACGTAGCTGCGGAGAGAAGGGGACCCACGATGGTGCTGGGAAACCTTGGGGGACGCCTCCCAGAGCCAGCTCGCTTGGGGTCAGCCGCCAGCCGACCCCGCAGAACCGAAAGTGCAGTGCTTTCCACGTCAACCTAAGCCCCCGTGCGGCCATCGCGTGTAACCGACTTGTCACGCGTGAGGGGGACGAACGGAATTGGCAGGAATCGGGAAGCTGTGAAATATATTTTCAAAAAAAGCAGTTCAGGCTTTGGGCGCGAAAATCGACGCGCCTCGGAAGGAACGTTAAGCCAGGGAAGGGAGAAGGCGCGCAGTCAGGGCGCGGGCCGGGGGATTGCATCATTGTAGCTCCCCCTGCAGAAAATGGGCTCCGAACCGCGGCGACCATCATGGCGCTCGGGTCGGGCCGCACTTCCCGCGCGTCGTCGCCCTCGTCCCCGGCGCTGCGGCTGTAGCAGCGAGCCTCGAGCGCGCAGTTTGCAAACATTTCCCCCTCCCCGGAGCGCGAGCCCCACCCCCGCCTTCCTTTTGTGTGCGTGTGTCCGTGCGTGTGTGCGTGCGTACGTGTATTTGTCTGTGTGCGTGTGTGCAGGAGAGAAGTTGAAGATTATTTTTTTTTCTTTCTTTTTTTTTTTTTTCCTCCCCTCCAGAGCTGGTGGTTGTAAACTTGATTGGCATTGGCTGCGCCCACTGACCCCTGCGCCGCGTCCACTAAAGATTTAAGGTGGATCGGAGGGACTGTGGAGTCTCTCGTGCTTTAGCTACTTTTGGAGGAAAAAAAAAAAAAAAAAACCCGAACGGGGCGCCCGCCGCGTTTTTTTATGAATCCCCTGCGGTCCGGCTGGGCGCTCACCGCGCGCCCCGCCCCCGCCGCGCCGCGCCGCCCCGCCCACCCCATGCTCCTTCCCATTGGCCGGAGCGTGCAGTTTGAATTTTTTTCCCCATGCTTGTTTTCTTGTTAAAAAAAAAAAAAGATATATAGATAGATAGATAGATAGAGATAGATAGATATACTGTACCCTAGCCTAGATCATGTGATGTAACCTACATGGGCGGCCAGAGGTGGGGTGCTGTTTTTTTGGTGTAGGCGGGAGGGCGAGGGGTGGGCGGAGCTTCTGTTCCAAAATTTGCCCCCCAGCGCGGTGGACAGGGTGCGGGCGGGAGGGGGAAGCGGGGCTCGGGAGCAGGCGGGAGCGGCCCGCTGGGGACCGGGATGTAGTATAAACGTTAATGGATGTCCAGGGCGCGCGCTGCCCGGCTGCCGGCACTAGGAAGGCGAGGATGCACCTTCTCCCCTGTCTTGGAAAGGTAGACTTGGGGAGGACGGGAGGGTGCTGGAAGCCTGGAGAGCACCTTCCTGCAACCGAAGGGGGAAACTAGAGGAGATGGAAGTAGGGCAGAATGTGTTATCTGAAGGGCCGCTCAGCCAAAATCCAGGCAGTCGGTGTCATTAAGAAAAACTGAATCAAAGGGGGAATTTTTTTTAATCTTTGTTTTATAATTTCTTAAAAATAAGGAATATATTAAAAAGAGGAAATAAGTGCATTTGATTTGTGGGTCTTGGAAGTTCTTTTCATAAAGTCTGAAGGCTTTAGGATAATGTTATTTGTAACACAGGTCTATTAGAAATGATATACTTGATTAGTTAGAGCCCAGTTATGTTTTACTTTACTGTGAACATCTTAAAAGTTTATAAAAATTCAAGTTTGTTCGCCAAAGCACTCACATTAGTGAAGATATTGTATGTGCATGCCTTTCTTCCTCTCCTTTCTTTTCTTCTTTTTCTTCCTTTCTTGCTCTTTCTCTGTTCTTTTTGTTTCTTGTTAGTCTCGTTACACTGTAGAAGGTGATTTCAACTAGATGTCCAGCACTTCCAACAGTCCCTAACCCACTGGTGACCTGTTTCAGTTCTTGTTCTCTCTCTCTCTCTCTCTCTCTCTCTCTCTCTCTCTCTCTCTCTCCATTTTTCTGTCTGTCCCTTTCTCTTTCTCTTGCCTGTGTTTCTCCGTCTCTCTATCTCTGCCTCTGTCTCTTCTCTCTCTTATCTCTGTCTCTGTCTCTACTCTTTCTTTTTTTCTCTCTGTCTCTCTTTATGTGTCTTTCTGTCTTGGTCTCTCTGTCTCTGCCTCTCTATTTGTCTCTTTTTTTCTGTCCCTTTCTATCTCTATGTCTCTCCATCTCTCTGTCTCTCTTTATCTCTGCCTGTCTGTCTCTGTGTCTCCATGTCTCTGTCTCTCCCTTTATCTCGGTGTCTTTCTGTCTCTGTCTCTGTCTCTCTCTCTCTCTCTTTGTCTCTCTCTCTCTCTGAGATAGGGTCTTACTATGTAATCCCTGGAACTCACAGTGATCCTCCTGCCTCAGCCTCAGTAGTGCTGGGATTACAGGCCTGAGTCACCACACCATGAGTGTTTTAGTTCTTAACTGCCCCATCCTTCTTAGTCAGCAAACCATTTTCTTAACTATCCGTGCCATTAAGCTTCAAAACCCATCATAAATAAACCTGCTTGTCCCTTTACAAGGCTGTCTCCTTTAATCACTCTGGTCCTACCTCTTTGAGGCCCACTAGCCACCCCTGATCTCTGGGGACCCACCTAGTGGGGTGGGCATTGTAAGGAAATACATGAGCCTTCCTATAAGGAGGGACTTGGAGAGGCTAGACTGAGCTCACCACCCGTGGAGTGCAAGTTGGTCTCTGGAAGACTCCTTCATGGGGACATTGTAGACAATATTCAAATATTGCTTAGTTTCAACGTTTGTTCTAGACCCTTGAATACTATATTTCCAACCTTGGGATTTCTGGAGTTCTGAGGTAGGCCTTTTTTCCTGCTCTTGACCACCGTCTTGTACAGAGGGACTGTCCGGTGGTCAGCAACCACAGTGGCTGTTCAGCACTTGAATGTGAGCAGCCTGGACTGAGATGTGCTGTGTGACCTGGACGTCAAGTTGCCAAGAAATGGTATGAAAAAAAAAAAAAGATTAAATACTGCACTTTTAGATTAATGACATTCAAATGATACTACTTTTGGTGTATTGGGTGAAGTATACAATTGAAATGAATCTCCTCTATTCTTATTTTTACTTTTTTGTGAGGAATAGGCAGATTTATTAGGCAGAGTTAGAAATTAAGGGAAAATAGGAAAAGGACTTCCATTTGAGGAACTGAAGAAAACAGGTCTTTTGAAGAGCATCAGACTGGCCACTTTAACATTTATGAGGGTGGCAAACAATTTCAATTTATAAATGTGGTTCAAATTACATTTTCTATTGGACATTCTAAACCATCACCTATAACTTGAGGCTGTCTTTAAAAATGATTGCTGGTAACATTGGGCAGTAATGGAACTTACAGCTGTTACCCTAATTTAAAAAAAAAAAAAATAAGTATCCATATTTTATTTGAAAATTTTGCTTATTTATTTTACGGATGAGGGGGGCTTGCTGGTTAGCTCAGTTCTTTACAGCGCTGCTTGGGCAAATGCAGTCAGGCGCAGGGGACCGTGGTCCAATCCCCAGCTCCACAAGCCACACCAGACCCACCCTTGAGGACGCTTGAACTAGCCAAAAATAAATAAATAAATAAATAAATAAATCCTTCTTTATTTTACAGATGAGGTCTAGCTATGTTGCTCAGTCTGGCCCCGAACCCCTGAGCTCAGGAAATCCTCCTGCCTCAGCCTCTAGAGTAAGAGACTATAGACATGAACCACTCCTCTTAGCCTAACATTCCAAAGTAAGGTGAGGCCCAAATTTGGCTCTGGAACCATTCAGTACAAGTTTACCAATATCTACCACCTACTGTGTTGTGTTTGGCAGTATAGTCTGAACCGAAGTTATAGGAATACAGTACAGATAAGAGTCAGGCACTGCATTTTTGACAGTGGGCCTGTGAGATTAGAATCGAGCTAAGATTCTGATTGCCAACCGCTGTCATAGCCACCCTCGCATCCCAGTTCAGTGCTTCTTCATGCTTGTTGTGATGCTGATGCAAACAAACCCCCTGCACTGCCAGATGTGCACCACAGATGCAGCCTGTGACACTGTGACACCCGGCAGCCTGAACGGGAGGATCGCAAGCTGGAGACTAGCCCGGGCAACGTTGTGAGACTTTGTCTTAAAGCAACAACAAAAATATGCTGGGGATGTAGCTCAGTAGTAAACTATTTGCCTACCATATGCAGAAGCCCTGAACTCAAGACACTGCGGGTGGGGGGAGGGTCAAGATAAAAAAAAGAGAGAGAAAAGGGCTAGGGGGTATAGCTTAGCACTCTCTGGTTCAATTCTCAGTGCCACCAAAAAAAAGTATAATGCACATAATTATATACAGTGTATAATACTGTACTTGATGATGAAATGACTTTTACTCATGGTGATTTTAGAGCACACATTTATTGTCTGTCTGTCTAAAGTTAACTGTGAAATGGCCTGAGAGGCTGTCCAGAAGGAAGCGTAGTTAGGGAGGTGGCAGGTCCGTGCCTATCACTGCCCCTGAAAACTTTCCACTGGGACAGATTTGGAAGTGGAAGACAGTGACAGTGACAGTGACAGTGACAATCGTGATCCTATGCAGGCCTAGGAATTGTGTGTTTGTGGCCTAGCTTTTAATAACAACAAAAAGCTTAAAATGAAAAAAAAAAAAAAAGAAAAGCCAAGGAGGATGGCACATGCCTGTAATCCCAGCACTCTGGGAGGTTGATGCAGGAGAATTATAAGTTCAAGCCTAGCCTGAGCAACTTAGTGAGACCCTTGTCTCAAAATAAAATAAAATAAATAAAGGGCTGGGATGTAGCTCAGCAAGAAGGCCCAGAGTTCAACCCCCAGTACTGGGAAAAGAAAAAGAAGGCAAGAAGGAAGGAAAAAAGAAAGAAAAAGAAAGAAAACAGTTTTTTATACCTGTGCAATTGTTTTAAATAAATGTTATTACAAAAGAATTAAAAGTAAGTTTATGTTGAAGTAAAAAAATAGTAGGAAGCAAAAGTTAATTTATTTGTGAAGAAAGAAATTTAAAAAATAAATACATGCAGTGCAGCCCAAGTGTGCAGTGTTTCCCAAGCCTGCGGCCCTGGGCAGAACTGTCCCAGCTTCAAGCCCCCTTCTCTTCCCTGCGCAGCCACAGGCACCCCCAGGACCCCTCCCTGAGAAGCATGTTCTCCAGGTGTGACATCTGTTCTCTTTTAAACTACACTGTATTTTTTTTTCAACTGTAACAAGCACTGTGTACAGCAGTTTTTACTTTTCTTTCTGTGTTTGAATACACAAATCCTTTTGTGTTACAGTTGCCCACAGCCTGCAGTAGAGAGCCAGGGCAGGTTTGTAGCAATAGGCTCTGTGTACAGCCTAGGTGTGTAGCAGACTCTACCACCTGGTAGGGATGGGTAAGCACCCTCCAAAGGGCTCAGGACAAAACCGCTTGACACATTTATAGGGTGTGTCCCTGTCCTTAAACAGTGCATAACTGAATGTATCCAGTGAAATTAAACTTCATCACCACAGCTGCCCACAGTGTGTCAACAGAGAGACCCGGGAGTCCAGCATACTAGGAATCTCTTTGGGGAAAGAATTGAAACCCCAAACGAAGCTTTGACAGATAACTTCTCTCTGACCTTCAGGGGAACAGAAAGATGGGGGGAAGGTACAGGAGCGTTGTTGTTCTAGGGCAGGGTCTCTGGCAGATATGCAAAGAAATGAGAAAGGATAACATTCTTTTATAGAAATACTCAAGGTGATAAAGATGGCAATCCTCTCTAATTAATTGATAGTTGATGCCTGTGCACTCAATTTTGATAATAAATTATCATCTGATCATCTTGTTTTGTTCTATCAGTCAGTCTATGTACCGAGGACCATGCTTATTTTAATTACTGTAATTTGGAATATGTTATAATTGCTGGTGGGACTAGTTCTCCATGTGCCAACAAGTCCCTTTGTCCTCCCCACCTCCAAAATCTTGGCTTCCTTTGTTTGTTGTTTTTTCCCATATGGACTTAATATACATTTGCCTGATTTTTAATTCCTGTTAGCATTAAGGAAATAATAAAGTGGACTCCTTAATATCTTTCACCGGGATAAATTCCTAAATAGTTAAAAAAAAAAAAAAAAAAAAAAAAAAAAAAAAAAAAAAAAAAAAAAAAAAAGAAAGGATAAGGTAGAGAAAATGAAACTATAAACATACCAGAGGAGACCTCCGGATTTTCTGGATTTTTTTTTTTTTTCCTTCAATACTGGGCTGTGGAGCCTACGGCCTTCACACTGAGTTATATATCCAGCCTTGTTTTGTTTTGTTTTTTTTTTTAAATTTTAATTGGAAAAAAATTATTTTGAGACAGGGCCTCATTAAGTCACTAAATTGCTCAGGCTGTGCTCCAATGCTGATCCTCCTGCATCAGCTTCCAGAGTACAGGGAGGCATGTCTCACCATGCCCAGCCTGCAGAAGATTTTAAAAAACAAAACCTCAGAGTGGGGAAAGGCTTTTCTAGGTATGACCCAAAACATAAAATTCCCAAGATGAAACCTGGTAAATTTGATGCCATTAAAATAAAAATGTTCTGCACTCCAAAAGTCTACCATAAAGTCAAATGGAAATGACACACTGACAGTTGCATAATAATGTGAATATACTTAGTCTCACTGAACTGTAGATATAAACTTGGTTAAAATTAGTTGGGTGTGGTGGTGCACACCTGTAGCCCCTGCACTCCGAATGGCAGAGGTAGGTGGATTGCAAGTTTGAGCCCAGTCTGGGCAACTTAGGGGGATCCTGTCTCATGATAAAAATTTTAAAAATAAAAAATAAAACAGGGCCAGGGATGCAGTCTAGCATGAAGGTCCATGGTTCAATCCCCAGTACAAAAAAAAAAGTTAAAATGGTAAAATTTATATTATGCATTCTTACCACAAAAATAAAACAAAACAAAAAATACAAAAACTACTGGAAAAAATTTCAAGTTCATCTAAGTTTTATCTAAAAAAACTTCACAATGTCTTGGGCTCCATAGTTTTTGAGATGTGCAGGCATTTGATTACAAGTTCTGGAATCGGGTTGCTTCTGTTTGAGACTCAGCCTTTGGCAAACTACTTTTGCCTTTTTTTTTTTTTTTTTTTGTGGTACTGGGAAATGAACTCAAGACCTTGCATTTGCCAGGCAGGTGCTGTGCTGTATCTCCTAGGAGCTATATCTCTGGCCTTTTATTGTTGTTGTCCATATAATGAGGGTGTTAATTGTACTTACATAGGGCTGCAAAAAATAGCCATCAGAGGGCTGGGGAGATGGCTCAGTAGAATAAGTGCTTGCCTGGCAAGTGTAAGGGCCTGAGTTCAATCCCTGGTTCCAGAAAAAAAAAAAAAAAAAAAAAAAAAGAGCCATTGGAATAATGTATGTGCAGTATTTTGCTTAATATCTGGTGTACAGTTTAAAAATAGCCATTATGTATTTGTAAACAATATAATTACTATAACCATCTAGTTCTTATTTTTGTCTTCTTACAGTAACCATAGCCAATGTTATATTATTCTTGATCCACTTTTTTTTTTTTTGCGGAACTGGGGATTGAACTCAGACACTTGCACTTGCCAGGGAAGTGCTTATTCCACTGAGCCATCTCCCTGGCCCTGTTATGTTATTCTTGTAAATATATTTTCATTACAATGTATTTTAATTGCTGCCTTATTATCTTTAAAAATAATTGGTTTTATTTTTAATTAAAAATTTTTGGGGCTGGGGAGATAGCTCAGTAGAATAAGTACTTGCTTGGCAAGTGCAGGGTCCTGAGTTCAATTCCTAGTACCACACACACACACACAAAGAAAGAAAGAAAAAAGAAAAAGAAAAATTTCATCTTGAAAAAAAAATTTTTTTTGGTGTGTTTTTGAGACAAAGTCTCCCTTCATAGCTCTCGTTTACCTTAGTTTGCCCATAAACTGACTATCTGGCCACAAATTCAGGCAGTCCTCCTGCCCCAGCTTCCTTACTGATGGAGTCCCAGGCATGCACCACCACACCTAGCTAGGAAAAGCAAGTGTTTTAAATTGACAGTTAATAAATAGAATTAATTATGTAGAAAAGACAATTAAAATGCTAAACTATGTTATGTGTTCTTTACCAAAATAAGAACATTAAAAAAATAAGATAGCCATTGAATTTAATGTCATTTCTGATGATTTCCCAATGTACCTGGATTTAGGTTTATTTTAGATAATAAATCCATAGCACACACACCTGCATACAAAGGCCCTGGAAAACTTGGACAATGTTTATAATCTGTATATCAAAGTGTAAATTTCCACAATAAATAAAGAATGTCTACAAATCAATTTTAAAAAGTAAACATGCCAAAAGAAAAACAGACAAAGGCTATGAACACAGTTTTGAAGAAATAAAAAAAGGCTCTTAAAATATCAAAACATGTGCACTTTTAGTTTGAAATTATTAGAATATAAACTATCTACAGAATTCATAATTTAGATAAATAGTGGCAGAGGGAGCATCAGTTGAATACAGAAGTGGCCCTTATTCTGTCTTTCACTGTTGCCTATTTTTATTTTTTATGTATTTAGGTCAGGGTCTACATGGTCTCACTACACAGATTGGACTCATAGTGATTCTCCTGTTTTCAGCCTCCCAAGTGCTGGGATTACAGGCACGCTCCACCATGCCCAGTCTCAGTCACTGTCTCAGGGCGCCCCAGGGACAGGATTGGCCTGGCACACTGGGGATTCAACCCCTGGCCGCAGCGCTTTGTCTAAGCAGGTGCTTTAATTTGCTGAGCTATGGCTGGCCCAATAGTTGCCTCCCTTTCTAGACAAGGTTGAGTAATTTTTTTCCTGCTTCCAGGGTACCAGAGAAGCAAGGAGTTGGTGCTGTGGGATCTGTGGCTATCTTTGAGATCGGGTGTGAAATCCTTCCCATTCTAATCTTTAGTTTACTGGCGTCACCTGACTTTGCTCATAGAAATCCCCTGAATCAGCCTTTTTACAGACAGTACAACTTCAACACATCTTCATCCATTCTTGCTTTTAATGCCTGCGTATTGCAGATAATTTGAGTTGTTCTAAATCATTACCTTTTTCTGGTTTTTCCTTCCAACTCTATTCTCTGTTCTGTTGTTTTCAGATAGTTTCTCACTATGTAATGCAGGCTGGCTTTGAGCTTGCTTGTGTAGCCCAGACTAGCCTCAGAACTCAGAGCCATCCTTCTGCCTCAGCCTCCCAAGTGCTGGGATTATAGGCATGTGCCATTATGTAGTATTAGAATTTTATAACTTTTTTTTTTTTTTTTGCAGAACCGGGGATTAAACTCAGGCCCTTGTGCTTGCCAGGGAAGTGCTTATTCCACTGAGCCATCTCCCGGCCCCTCAGTTTTTTTTATTTATTTATTTATTTATTTATTTACCATAAAGTCAAATGGAAATGACACACTGACAGTTGCATAATAATGTGAATATACTTAGTCTCACTGAACTGTAGGAAGACAGTGACAGTGACAGTGACAGTGACAATCGTGATCC
>NW_004524588.1:3144351-3167292 GCF_000260255.1 Octodon degus
ACAGCTTTGTGGAAGCAGCCACTTAAAGGCCTGAGCTAGGGCCAGGCCCCCCCGGCCCCTCAGTTTTAGAATTTTAAAAGAAACAAAAAACTGGGGCCTGGGAGATGGCTCAGTAGAATAAGCACTTGCCTGGCAGGTACGTTCCAAGTTCGATTCCCTGTACCAAAAAAAAAAAAAAGAAAGAAAAGAAAAAAGAAAAGAAACAAAAAACTAAGCAATCTAACAAAATTCCCTTTCATATAGGTGTATGGGCTTGGTTATTTGATTGAGCTATGGTATATCCAAGAGTGACACATAATACACTGTTAAAATGTCTCACCTGACTGGGATTATAGCATAGTGGTAGAGTACTGGCTTAGCATACACAAGGCCCTGAGTTCACTTCTCAGCCTTTTCAAAACAGAACAATTCAGAAACTACTGTAAGTATTAATAGGAAAAGTTGTCCATTATATAGTAAGGCAAAAAGCAGGTCCAGAGTAATATGGTATGAAGTGTTTTTGTGGAAAATTAAGATCCTATTATTAAAAATAAAAGATTCCTTTTTTTTTTTCAGCACCGGGGATTGAACTCAGGCCCTTGTGCTTGCCAGGCAAGCACTTATTCCACTGAGCTATCACCCCAGCCCCAAAAGATCCCATTATAAACACACACACACACACACACACACAATTGACCTAGAAAGTTATCCCTTATATTCCTTTACATTTACTTACACTAATAGTTCCTATTTTTGTTTCTGAGAGTGGGATTATAAGGAGAGTTCCCCTTAAATGTTTGTGTTATGCTGAATTTTTTAGTGAATTTTTAACAAGAAAAATCAGATATTTCAAAATTCAAAAAGAATTATAATTTCATGAATGTGGAATCAGTTTTTCTTCAAGTGTCACAAGTTTCAGGCATTAGCAGAGTTCAAAGCGTTTCCTTAATGTGTTTCCTGCCATTTTTCTGTGTAACTTCACACATCATTAAATCCATATATGAATTATGAGGAGTGTGTGCATATGTGTTTGTGTATATGGTTTGGCTTGTAGGGCACATAAGTGCAGTAGAAATAGCATTCCCATTAACTCAGGGATATCTTAACAAACCATGAAAAATTGAGCCTATTCCGTGCTTTTGCCACATGGACTCTTACTGGTAACATTATCCCTGAACTCACATTCCTTGATCTTTGGCAGTTGGTACACTCGGGGAATCTGCCCAGGAAATCAGCCCCCTGCCTGGGATTAGTTACTTAGGACAAAGTGCTGAGAAAATCGTTTTATATTTCATTAGCAGACTAATCTTTAGCTGTCACTCTGCGTGGGATGGATCTAGAGCAAATCTCAGAAGCTCAGCAGTTGGGTCTGGAAGGTCACTCCATCCAATCCTAACACATATAGATGAGAATATTCTAATTCTTGACTTTTCCTGTGAAGTGGGGAGGTTAGACAAGATGACTTATAGGTTCCTTCTAGCTTGCAGCCCTGTGATCCCTGCTTCCTCACCAAGAGCAAGGATTCCACTGCTGCGGGGCAGGTTATTTTCCAAGGAAGTCAGGCTCCGAACATTTTGGCCCCAAACCACAGATTCACAGGAGTCAAGGAAAGGTGATAGAACAATAGTGCAGACTGAACAGTGGATATTTATGATCTTAATTTTAAGAAGGTGTACTGCTGTATCACTTCGTGATTGCATAGAGGTGCTAAACATGTCTTCATTGTTGCCTGTGCGCTTAGGCTGCAGCCTTTTGTCTTTGCAACGAGGGTCTCCTCCTGGAGCTACCGTTGGCTGGTGGAGCTATACCAGGAATCCAAGCTCTAACAAATAGAATTGCAGTAGGAGTTCTTTTTTTTTTTTTTTAATTTATTTACTTTATTTACTTGTGTGTGTATGTGGCCAGCTCAGCCTGCCTGGGGGCGGGGCTGGCTGGCATGTGGTGCTGGGGGATTGAACCGCGGTCCATGTGCTTTGCTAAGCTTGTTCTAAGTAGGTGCTTTAGACCACTGAGCCTTCTCACCAGCCCTGCAGTAGGAGTTCTGAGGGGACCTTAGAACTGTGTTTTTGTTGTTTTTTAATGTATTTGTACAGGTACAGAGTCTCACTATGCAGCTCGGATTCGTAGTGATCCTCCTATTTTCAGTCTCCCCAGTGCTGGGATTACAGGCATACATCACCACGTCTGGCTTCATTGGCTCAGCGCACCTGGGAGCAGGGCCTACATGTTCTGCCGGGGATAGAACCTGGGTCCCTGCACTTGTCTAAACAGGTGCTAGAACTACTTTTTTTTTTTTTTTTCCCGAAACTGGGGATTGAACTCAGGCCCTTGTGCTTGCCAGGGAATCACTTATTCCACTGAGCCATCTCCCCTGCTGGAACTGCTTTTTTATGCATTATTCTTTGAACTTCATATAAAGTTGTCCATCTGAGGGACAAGAAGAGGCTAACATGGAAACTCTCCTGACCATCTCTGTTCACTGGGGTTGACTTTGGAAGGATCTATCTTCTACAGGTGGTTCATTCCTCTGGACTCCAGGGGCTTCTCCGTAGGATCCTTGAATTTGAAGCAGGAGCCAAACCCTGTAGTTGGGGCTGAGAAATCTCTTGGAAGGAAATGACCTTCAAGACCTGGAGACTGAGCAGGAATTAACCAAAGGAGGAGAAGGAGAGGGCTTAGGCATGAGGCCCTGGAAGGGCCTTGAAGGTGCTTGGTGCAGGTAAACAGCAAGCTAAGGGCAGAAGGACCTTCGGCTGGCTGGAGTGCTGCTGTGTTTTTTAAGCTACAGTAGCAATTCTCAACTCAAAGAACACTGGGAAGCCATTCACTTACTCAAGAGAGTAACTTGAAGCCTGTGTGCTGGTGCCTTCCTATAATCCCAGTACTGGGAAGGCTGAGGTGCAAAGATCTTTGAGTGTTTGAAGCCACCTTGGGCTACATGGTGAATTCAAAGCCAATCTGAAGGACATAGGGAGACCTGTCTCAAAAACCAACCAGCTGACCGACCAACCAGTTACTTGAGCAGGTTCAATTAAATTCAATTATTTTTTTTCTCATTTTATCTGATTCTAGTTAAAACCTTAATTTTGTACTGGTATTTCATCATGACACTGCTTAAAACAACACAAAACTGGGCCAAGAATATAGCTCAGTGGCTTAAGTGCCTGCCTGGAAAGTACAAGGTGCTGAGTTCGATCCCTGGTGCCGGGGTGGTGGTGGAGAGTAGTGATGCAAGCTTGGACACTAATGTACCTGCTCAGTTATAACAGACCAGAACTATGAAATTACCTTCAAGGTGTGGCTTCTTTTGGTGGATATAATGTACAGTGCTTGGAATGTCAGCGTGACCACTGCACCAGTGACACATTTCAGCTTTCAGAAGGAGGACACAGGAGCCATGAGTGTCCACCCACTGCACCAGAGATCTGAGGAGGAGCTGCTGGTTTTCACAGGAGTTCCCTTTTCTTGGTCCTAATGAGCTAGGTTGTTGCTTGCACTAATCTAGAGTCCAACCAATGTTTTGCTCTGTGTCTCTATAATTGGTGTGAATATTCTGAGCAAGCGAACAACTGAGCGGGGAATAGTGAATCCTTTTCTTCAAATAGCTCGGCATTTTTGCCTCCAGTTTTGCAGAGCACCCTGACTCCATGTTCACAGAGACTCTGACCAAATAATTTGGTATCTCTTTAGCTTCAGAAAGAGACTCCAGAAGGGGAGTCCTAAGAATGGATGAGGGAAGGAAGTTGTTTTGTTGTTGTTTGGGAAACTGAAGATTAGTAAAAGAGAGACCTCTGCTGGCTAAAGTGGTATAGTGACCTGGAGTTGGCCAGTGACCCAGAGAGAAGCCACAAGGGGCTGTCCCAGAAGCACTTAGAGTTGGTAGCAAATCTCTGCTTCACCACAGCTCATTTCTTCAGCTGCCAGCCTCAAGCTTTCACAGGTTCCCTGGGACCTCGGCAGAGTGACCTATGATTCCCTCTTTCAATCTCTAGGAAAAAGAGTCGTCTTTCATGTTGCTTGAAAACAATAGCACTAAATATGAGCCCTGGCCCCATCCCAGACCTGAACTGGCTCCTGCATCTTATCTTCTTTGTTTCCTTTTCCTTTCCCGCCCTGCACCTCTCCTCCACCCCTCATCCAGTGAGACAGAATGGCACAAATCTTCACTCAGAAGAGGGGAGTGCTGATGGAAAGTGAGAAGGAGGGAGCTTGGGCTTATCTCAGGCAGATCCCTCCCTGGATGTCAGTGCTGGGGCTGGCTGGTGTTATGTGTCTGAGGAGACCTTCCTGTTGATGTCTCTGGCCGGTGGGCTTAACGTGGGAAAGTGGGTATGCGGTGGGGGAGTGGGATTTGGTGAAGGCCCAAAAATGGACTGGGGTCATTGCCCAGGGAGAGCATGGGGATTGTCTCCAAGTGAGACCTTTGGGCAGCAACAGAATCAAGTTCCCACTGTGGATCAGGCCTTGGCCTACATACCTCACTTCTGTCTCTTGCTTTGTTGCTGTCTCATCTCAAGTCTTTTTCTTCCTTCCCTTCCTTTGTGGTACTAGGGATTGAACCCCAGGCCTTTGTACTGAGCTACAGCCTTAGCCCTCCCCTCTCTCTGTTTTAAATTTTGAAATGTGGTTTCACTAAGTCTCTGAGTTGCCCAGGCGCAGTTTGAACTTGAAGTCTTTCTGCCCCAGCCATGACAGGCATGTGCCACTATGCCCAGCTCACAATCTAAAAGTTGTTTTTCCCTGGGGGGGGGGGGAGGAGGAGGAGGAGGAGGAAGAAGAAGAAGAAGAAAAACAAAACAAAAAAAAAAAAACAGACCCTCAAATATATGTGAAGAACTTAGAACAAGACCTCACAAAATGACGGCTCCATGCATGTTTCCTTTCTCATTATATTTTTACTCTGGAATGTGCCACGGTCTCTATATAGGAGCTGAGTGTCACCTTGAACTAGCCCGAAGTAAGTCCTCGCCCTGCTTCTGAAATGACACCTCTGGCTTGTGGGAGCAGAGCAGCCGGGAGGCCTCTGACTTGGCGGTTGTCTCCCATTTCCCATGTTGCCCCACACCAGAACTCACTCTTGCACCTTCCGTGTTCCTTCGCATACTTCCAGCAGCCTTTTTAGGGAGCCATCCTAGCATGCACTGTGAGTATCAAGGATTGACCATTTTTGAGCACCTAGGCCAGATCTCTCCTGTGACATGACATGGAGACAGGTTGGCTGTTGTCCAAGATTACCCAGCTAGGGAGTGGCTGAGACAGGACTAGAACTCAGAACTCCTGGATTCGTGGTGAGTACCACCTTTGCGCTGGACCGTGCAGGAGACAGTTTTACTCGCCCTCCACAGGCTGTTTAACTTCCCAGGCTCCAAGGCCTCCGTACCTTTAGTGCTAGGTGTAGGCCACCCCGGAGTGCTGCAGCCTCCACCAGGCAGCTTCTTCAACCAGCCTCGGGTGGCTCTCTTGTCTCATTAGGTCATTAACAAACCCCTCCTTTCAGGACTTTACTAGAAGCTGTGTTTAAACCTCTTAGCCTTCTCTAAAGTGCCTTTTGCTCTTAGCATTTGTATGCCACTTGATAGCATTGAATATTTTTTGCCTTTTATTTTCCCTAATGTATTTAGCGCGGGGTCTACAGGGTCTCATTACGCAGATCGGACTCGTAGTGATTCTCCTGGTTTCAGCCTCCCAAGCGCTGGGATTACAGGTGCGCATCACCAGCCCAGTTTCGTTCACTGTCTCAGCACGCCCCGGGGGCAGGCATGATTGATTATTTTTTGTGTATGCCTGACATTCGGGTATGTCAAATTTGCTTTCTACTTATAATAACTCTCCCTTGTTTCATCGACGTGATAGCATAACTTTTACTAGACATGCAGCCTTTAAAGCAGAAGTGCCAGTCTCTAACTCTGAAAACTTCAGGCACAATGGTGTGCCACTGTTTTTTTTTAATTAAAAAAAAATACTTGTTTTGGTACTGGGAATCAAACTCAGGACCTTGGGCTTGCCAGGCAGGTGAGCCAGTCGTGTAGATGACATTGATAATTGGGTTAGGGATCAAACTTATAGTCTTGCGCGTGCTAAGCAAGGCTGTCTGAGCTGTATGTCCAGCTCTGAAGTATGTGGATAGTTTAAGGCAGATTGTTTTAGGAGTTTAAGTTATACCCTGTATTTTCTATTATGGTATTCTGAGAATACTGTTGACATTCACTAAAGCTTTGTGAGTGATAGATCGGCTTGTTTCAGTGCTGAAATTACCGTCTTCTATCTGCGATTATTAATGAAGTGTTAATGAAATCTAGTGGACTGTCCTGTGCTCTGAAGGGATTTGAAAAGAAGGTTGACATCTACCTGTCTGCCCCCACACACCCCCAGGTAGATAGGACAGATGCAACCCGAGGAGGCCTTCTTTGTTCCAGAGGATAGAAGGTGCTTTGTGGCATACAGCGATACAGGAACCATAGGCGATGCCACACCAGCTCAGCACTGCTTATCTTCAGAATTCCGTTACGGAAAAGAAAAATAAACTTTTATCTTGTTTAAGCTACTATTATTTCTGGGCTCTGTTACTAGCTGCCAAATGCAAATCTTAACCGATACAGAAGTCCTTGAGGATTTTGGAGCAAGGGACTGATTCTGTCCAGTTGGTGGCTCTGCAAGGACAGACTCTGGGAGGGGAGTTCTGGGAAGTTCTGGGAAGTCCCAGAAGATAAAGCTGCCTTGGCAGGGGGGACGGATCATGAGGGAGGCAGGAGAATGTATGTCTTGTGCGGGGTCAGTATTTTGTTTTGTCCCCCCCACCCACACACCTCTGCTAAACTCCTATTATACCGTGGCTATTTGAAGCTGTCATTATTGAGTAATTTGCATTCTGCCATTGTCAACTGGCTTGAAAGCTAGGGCGATTGAGACGATGGGTGCTCTTTGTACTTTAAAAAGAAGCAGGGGAAAGCTGGAGCAGGAAAAGCATATCAGTGTTACAGTAAAGTGAAGTGATTATGCTTTTTTGAACTCCCTTAGGCATTTTCAACGGAAGGAACTTTTGTTACAGGGGATTGTTTATCTTGCTTAAGCCACTATTATTTCAAGATGCGTTTGAAATGTATCCTTTACTGGCTGGCAACTGTAAATAACATTTAAAAATATATCCTGGAGTGACTTGCAGAGTAAAGCTGGTTTTGTAGGCTATAAACTTCTAAAAGCAGGAAAATCTATTTTAGTAAGGTACGCTACAGTTTGTATTGTCGCACCAAACCGTGTCTGTCTCTTCAGGTTGAACTTTGCATTTTGAGGTTAGCAAGGTAATTTCATACCTTTTACATTAGGAGAAATTTAATTATTGCTTATATGGGTTATAAAAATATGAAGGCACAGGTTCAATATGTCTGTAAATACTCCCAACTTGAGTACTTTAACTCTCATTTTTCAGTTAAGAGCATATTCCTCAGCTCCTGTTATGTGTGGATATTCCACTTTTGGTTCATCCGGGACAACCTAGGTACCCTGTTCAATATTTTTGCCTTGCTTTGTCTGCACTAACCTAACAGAAAACCTGAGCTCCACGGTTTAGCTCTGCCCCTCGTTGGCTAATTTAATGTCCCATCTTTCTGTTTCCTTAAAAATGAACTGGCATATTCTTGTTATCCCAGTACTCTGGTAGGCTGAGGCGGGAGTATAATGACTTTGAGCTCAGAGTGAGCAATTTTGTGACTTAGCAAGACACTATCTAAAGAAAAATAACAACAACAAAAAAGGAAAAATAACAACTGGGGGTCTAGGGATGTATGTAGCTCAGTGCTGATGTCCTGGGTTTACTCTCCAGTGCTGGGGGAAAAAAATAGCTTTTGATTCTGAGGCTGGAACCCAGGGCCCAATGCATGCTAAGCAGGGACTTTACCCGAGAGTTACACCCAACCCCTGGATTCCGAAATTGCTTCCCCAGGCTGGGGAGATTAGCTAGGTGTGGCACACGCCTGTAATCCCAGCACTAGGGAGGCTGAGACAGAAGATCGCTGTGAGTCTGAACTGCATAGCGAAACCCTGGAAGTCTGTCTCTTCAGAGTGAAGTTTTCATTTTGAGGTTAGATATGTAATTTCATACCTTTTACATTACAAAAAAACAAAAAATGAAAGTTATTTAGGTAATTAGCATGGATAGGTAATTAGCAACCCCCCCCCCCCCACTCGGACCCTGCACTTGCTAGGCAAGCGCTTATTCTACTGAGTTATCTCCCCCACACTAGAAGCCTTGATCCAAATGAAACTTTCAAAGTCCCTTTAGCCTTGCACCCCATGTACATGGAAGGGCAGATGTGACTAGGTTGCCTGACAAATCTTGCTCCTTAATTATGTGCTCTTATCCTTTCAACCCTAATTGAGAAAAACACAGAAGAATACAAGCGACTGAATATTGAGTTGTACTCTCTGTTGCAAACCTCCATGCTTTTTCTTTTTCTTCTTCTTCTTTTTTTTAATGTAAGATAACTGTATTTCCTTATAAGAGGAACATCTCAACAGTTTTTACAGGTGTCAACCAACCTTTTTTCAAACTGGGCACACATCATATCTAGCATCATGGGAGTTTTGTGGTGCAGTGAAACTTTTAAACTATCAATACAAATCCCCGGATACTACATAAAACATCCACAGGAACTTTTTTCAACTTGTTTTTGAATAGTTCACAAACATTTCCTACATAATCCAACATACAACAGAGAAATGGTACATCTTTTTCTTGCAATTTGCATACAATGGAAAAACATGTATATATTTATATAAAGTTTAACTAATAGACACTAGAAGTTTGACAGTTTAATAAGTCTATGGATGAGGAATGTAATAAAAATAATCAGAAGTTATTCAGCATCCATCATGTCCATAACCAAGTGTCACTTTAATAAAACCCACTGCCAATTAAATGGCTTCTGGAATAAAGCAACATTTTTTCAATTTGTAGTACTGCGGCCCACCTTGGCTTTTTGCAACTAACGGAAAACTGCTGAAAAGTAGAGGCCAGCATTTACAAAAACAAAAATCCTCCAGCTTATAAGCATGATGTATGATGGAACTTCTTTCCAAGCAATGACTGAAACCACCAAGAAAATTACCAGAACTGAATTTGCCAATATATTTTACCTGTACCTAAGATATATACTGTACTTATTTCCAACAGAGGAGCTGAAAATCAAACTTAGTGTTTAGTTTAGGGGTGCATTGGGAAATTCAGCCACCATTTGAAAATTGACTGTCTTTATTTAAAAAAAATGACCACCAAAATAGCTTCACTAAATTTATTTTAAAAATCATAGAACATTTCTTACAAAAGAGCATTACACTGTGCACACTGCTGTGAACAGATGCCAGGGACACGGGGATTATTGTTGCTTTCTTCCCTGTCCCACCCCCCAAATGTTTACAGTGACCACACAAAACAAGGTGTTCACAATAATTACATGAGGGGAAATTTTGTTAAACCACTACCAATGAACAAGAAATAAAATCCACTGTGCTGCTGTTTTAAAATTTCAGTGTTAGTCTTTGCACACCCTCCCCCCCCAACCCTGTTTGTAAAGAACTAAAACCTTACATCTGGTGAACAGCAAAGATTTCACTACACCTCAAATGCAGAACACCTATGGAGCAGAGGAATGTTGGCTTTTTAAATAGAAGCAGATAAAAAAAAAAATGATGCAGGACTCCTTCAGTTCTTCACTAGACTTGGAACACCTTTCCAGAATACTGCCTCACACTATAAAAAAGAAAAATATCTTGCATTAGAATCCTTCAGCATCTGCACACTGCTTCACACTGCTCTGCAGCAAAGTATCTGGTCCTGTGTTCCTGTAACGGTAATGATCTGATCTTCCTTCTAAGGGCTCATCGATTTTGACAGAAACTCCCGATTCATGGCAGATTTGTTTAATCCGCTGACCACCTTTGCCAATAATAGATCCAGCCAAATCTTTGGGAATAGTTACTTGTGTAGTAATAATAGGTCCGCCAAGATGGCCATATGACCCACGACCCCTGCATAGGAACAATCATATCCAGAGTCACCGTGTGGTCCATATGCCATCCGCCATTCTGATGGGCTCCACGTATCTATCGCAGAGTCCCAAGTATCATCAGCACTGAAACCAACCGTGCTGACATAGCGGTCTCCAGGTCTTCCTCTTCTATCACAGGCCATTAGATCTCCTCCTCTAGGTCCGCCTTGCTTTTGCTACAAGCCTGATTTTCATCGTAGCATGTGGTTTTTCTCCAGTTTCTGTGATTTCAGATAGTCAGTTTTGTGTTTTGTCTACCGGAAGTTCTTGAATTTTGCTATAGTTTGTACACAGGAGAAAAACAAAACAAAGCACACAGTTTTGTAAGCGCATGCTCGCCCCACTCTTCCCCTGTTACATACGTAGTAACAACAGCGAACATTTTGTGGCGCACTCAGGGCATGCTGTGCTGCTTATCTGCGCTATGCTTTTAATCCTGCTGAAAACTCTGGGAAGGAGCCGTATCGATGAGGAAACAGCCTCGGAGTTCCTGCTCAAGGTCACGCCAGGCAGCGGAGCAAGGGCACAGATTTCATCTTGCTGACTCAGCCTGGGCTTGGAGGCTGTGCTGTCATTCTTCCGAGTAATCTCAAGGAGAGCAGGGCCAACTGTCTCCGTGTGACACTCGATCTCACATTTATCCTTTCACTCTCTGCCAGATGGAAATACCTTATGGTGATTAAATATTTCTGGCCAGCAATACACTGCCATTTATTGAAAAGTGATACCCCAATAGCTTCAATAATTGTTTCATTTTAAAAACAAAACAGACCACCGGCTATGTTTGGAATGGCTATCAGAGCATCTCCGGTTCTGTGTGCCTCAGTTTCTCCTGGAGTGAGATGAAAGAACACTCACTTTCTGTGGTAACTTTGGAGTGAAGAGAAATGGGGGATGCCACTGCCACTGCCCCAGGATGTTTTACGGTTGGGAAATCCCTTATGGTAAGAGAAGTACAGTACCCCCAAGGAAAGAAGTTTGCATCTGAACCTCCTTTTGTTTTTGTAGGTCTCCATGGACTGAGGTGTTTCTCCAGGACCACCTCGTCCATGATAGGAAAGAAGGCTCAGATCCAAAGCGTATGTTGGTTTCCCACCTCCTAGTGTACTTGGGGGAGAGAGGATGTAGGTAAAGAGCCAAGTACAGTTTGTTAATTTGTGCATTTACTGAGGGTCTCATTAAAGGGGTCGCAAAAAACAAGCAAACAAACAAAAAAAAGGGGTTGCTCCCTCGGTGTGATTAGAGTACTCCAGGGCACCTGTCTCAGCTGTTGGGGATACTAAGATGGGAGGAACCCAGGAGTTGGGAGAGATGTGGCTAAAAAGAACTCCCAGGGTGCCTGTGTCTCCTTTTCAGCCTGTCCTTTAGCCTGGATTTAGGGTCTGGAAAAGCCATTAGCTTTTCTGATGGGGGTAGATGGGAGAAAGGTGGATCTGATTAGTTCAAATCTAAGGCAGTTTTCCTCCAGGGGACGGGTCCATCTGCTAAGGCCAGGACAAACTTGTGAGTGGGCTCATTTTTGTTGTGCCTCATCTCTAAATGTAAACAAATGCATCCTCACCAAAGTTGTTGTCGTGATCACCTGAAATAATGGATCTAGAAGAGCTCGATAATTTATCGTTAAATTGTATGAGAAGGAGGACTCATAGACATGCTGCAGAATGTGAACTGACTGGTATCCGGAGCCATGTGCATCAGGAGCCTGCCTAGTGAGCGGAGGCTAGTTTGTGTGTACCTGTGAGGAGTTTTCAAGTTATATCCCTTTCGGACACTCCTCTCTTCCATTCCTTGGCATCTGTTCCCATCTTTCTTTCCTTTCTCTCAACCTGTGCAGTGTGCTCACGCAAATACATCCTTCCATTCAATGTTAGGTGGAACATTGAATTTATTTTTCTTGGTTGTTTTGTTGTTAGTGAGGTGAACGTCAACTACACATGATTCTTTACTTGGGGAACACTGAGAACAATTCAAAGCCAAAGACATGTTGTAACACTATTTAAGAATCTGATGCAACAGGCCCGAGTGTTGAAAAATAGGTATGTTTTCCTTAGGGATGATGTGTTAGAACCCCTTAGGTGCCAGTGCCTCATTCCTGAGCCCAAATATAGCTTCATTAAGTGAGAATCAGGCCATGTTGGTATGGTACAACTGCATCAGTGGTGGAATGAGCTGTTCTACACTCATCTGGTCAAGTCATTCAGATAAATAAAATAGCTGGGCACAGTGGTGTGTACCTGTAGTTGCCAGCTACTTGGGAAAATAGAGCAGGAAAATTAGTTGGGGCCAGGAATTCAAGGCCAGTCTGGACAACATAGTGAGACACTGAGTTAAAAAACTTAACAGCTATGAGGGAGAATTACTTAACACAGATTTGGGGATGCACATTTGTGCAAACATCTGTGTTGGAAGGAATTCTGTATCAGTCACTTCTCTACCTTCTTCCCTCCCTCCTACCTCTCCTTTCTGCTAGGCTCAAACCCAGGGCCTTTGTTCATGATAGGTAAGCTCTCAACCCTTCTGTCTTAGTTGCTCTTCTCTTGTTGCTGGGATAAAAACTTAACACTCAAAATGAGGGAAGGAAAGGTTTATTTAGCTCACAGTTACTGGAGGTTTCAGTCCATATTCAGCTGGCTCCAAGGCAGAACAGCACATAGCAGAAAGCAACCTTTCATGGCAGAGGCAAAGAGCAAGAGCACAAGGGAGAGGTAGCAGCAGCTCAAGCAGCTAACTTCTCTTCCCTCCTTACATTGTAATGCAAATCACCTGCCCCAGGGCAGGTGCAGCATCTATACCTACAGTAATCAATCACAAACTCCAGAAGCCACCCCAAGACTGCATGAGGCTTTAGAGGGACAACTATACACAAACCATAACACCTTCCCATCTTCTTTCCCATAAATGTTCTTTGTGCTTTGAGTATGTAAAATGTTATTCCTGCCCTCAAGCCCTCAAAGAGCTCAAAGAGGTGTGTGTGTGTGTGTGTGTGTGTGTGAGAGAGAGAGAGAGAGAGAGAGAGAGGGTACAGTGAGTTTTGCACAGTAAAATAAGTGTATGTAAACAACCTTTTGTGAAAGCACACAGGGAGTGGAAAGTGTGGGAAGGCTCTGCTAAAGAGACAAGACTTTACTGAATATTGGTGTTCATCAAGAGGCATGTGTCAAATCCTAATCACAATGTGGTGGTGTTAGGAGGCAGGGCCTTGGGGAGGTGATGGGACCACGGGGCTTCTGAGTGAGATTTGTGCCCAGTAGAAGCGACCTTGCTATTCCCTTTCATCACGTAGGGATGCAAGAAGAAGGTGCCAGGTGTGAATCAGAAAGTGGAACTTCACTAGATACGGAATTTAAGTGCAAAGGCCTGAGTTCAATCCTCAGTTCCTCAAACAAACAAACAAATAAAAACCACAATATTTTGAAGAAGAGATCTTGTCTGGGAGAAACTTATGTTTGTTATTTTTCCCTAAACAAAACAGTAGCAGAGCTACTTACGTGAAGTGTGGTGACAAGCACCTGTAATCCCAACACTCTGGTATGCTGAGGCAGGAGGATTACAAAGTTTAAGTTTAAGCCAAGCAATTTAATGACGAGACTCATCCTCAAATTAAAACAAAAACAAAAACAAAAACAAAAAAAATTGAAAAAGGCTGTAGAGTAGCTCAGGGCTAAGGCCCTTGGTTCAATGGCTAGTATTGAAAAAACACAAAACTCTTTGTATGTTTTTTTTTTTCCTGTGTCGTGAAAGAGAATTGGGAGCGGGGGCGGGGAGATGGCTCAATGGAATAAGCGCTTGCTTGGCAAGCGCAAGGGCCTGAGTTCAATCCCTGGTTCCACCAAAACAAAAACAAAAACAAAAACCAGTATCTTTCAGCAACCAAATGAAAAACAAAGTGTGGTGCATCTATACAATGGGTTACTATTCAACAATAAAAAGGGAAGAATTGTTCATACATGCAACAACAGAGGTGAATTTCAAATTCAAGTGAATTTTTTTCTACTTGAAAGCAGCTTAGATCAGCTGGGTGTGCTGGTGCTTGCCTGTAATCCCAGTACTCTGGAGGCTGAGGCAGGCTGGGCTACAGTGTGAGTTCAAGCCCAGCTGGAACTATGTAGTAAGATCAGTCAAAAAGCAAAAAAGCAAACAAGAAAACAAAATGAAAAAAGAAGTCAGATAAAAAAGACTACACCACATGCAATTCCATTTACATAAATTTCCTAGAAAAGCAAAAGGTAAAGGAACAGAAACCAGACCAGTAGTTGCCAGGGAGAGGCTAACAGAGGTGGTGTTCACAAACACTCAGCACCAGAGAAGGAGTTGATGTCATTCTCCTGTGTCTTTGCTGACTACTTGGTGTCCTGGGAAATCTGCTTTCTGATCAACTTGAACTAATCACATGCAACAACTGAATTCTCCAAAGGCTTCTGACGAAGCACTAGTTGGAAATTTAAGAGTCATTGTCAAGATCAGATGCCCAGAAAATCCCACCGTATGATGAGATGTGGCTGAGAATAACATCCTGAGGAGATTGCCACACTCATATCCCCAGTCCCTGGGAGTGTGTTACCCAAACAGCAAAAGGGTCTTGATAGATGTGATTCATGTTAGGGACCTTTAAGTGGGGGAAGGGTATCCAGGTGGCCCTGGATAATGTAGTCAAATGAATCTTTAAAGGCCCAGCAGAATCTCTCCAGCTGTGGTTAGAGGGAGCCATGACTAAGGGAGAATGGCCACACCTTCCCCCATCTCCGGTTTGTTTTTCTTCACAGCAGTGTGACCCCATGACAGGGAGAATAATGCCTTCTTTCCAAAGAAGTACACATACTGATTCCTAGGGTTTTTTTTTTTTTTTTTGGAGGCTCGAAATGCCTTTAGGGCATTTCTGGTTTGCAGTGACTGTCTGGGTTGGAACCCCAGAAGCTTGAGCTTGAGGGCTTTGTTTAAACAGGCACTTAAACAACTGAGCTACTGGGCAGGTCCCCCTGATTCCTAGAGTGTATGAAAATGTTGTGTGGCAAAGGTGAATGAAGTTGGCATATATTATTTGATTTGCTAAATTACTGACCTCGTGAGAGGAGGGTTAGCTTGGATTCTATAGTGGACCCATGGTCCTGAAATGTGGATGAGAAAGGCAAGTGAGGCCAGAGGGATGTGAGGGGAGGACTAGACCTGCTGTTGCTGGTTTTGAAGATGAAAGAAGGCAGCGATGACCCATGGGATGTAAAGTGAGGGAGCAGATTGTTCCCTACAGCAGGAGTCCCAAATCTGCAAGGCATGGACCAGAACCAGTTTCTGGCCTCTTAGAAACAGGACTGCATAGCAGGAGGCTTATATCAGCAAGCTGGGGAAACTTCATCTGTCTTTGCAACAGCTCCCGATTACAGTACCTTCTGAGCTCTGCCTCCTGTCAGATGAGCCTCTGCATTAGATCCGCATAGGAGCGTGAGCCCTACTGTGAACTGCGCGTGCGCGGGATCTGGGTTTTTTTCCCCCTCTCCTTGTGAGACTACTGCCTGCTGGGTGACCTCCAGTGGCTCTGAAGTGATGATGCTAGTGTAAGAGTGTGCAATTACTATGTATTGCACACATATACAAGTGAAAAAAGAAACTGAACACTCCACTTCGTAGAAAAAGTGTCTTCCGTGAAACCCATCCCTGGTGCCAAAACATTTGGGGACTACTGCTCTATAGTGTCTATAAAGGTACGCAGCCCTGCCCACATCTTGATTTTTAAGCTGGTGAGACTCTTGTGAGACTTCCAGCCCATGGTACCACAATTTGTGTTGTTTCATGCTACTAAATCTGTGGTGATTGGTGACTGTAGTAATAGGAGATTCATACACAAGGAAACATAGTTGACATCCAAAGACTGGTTCCAGGACCCCCTTTGGATACCAACTTCTGTGGATGCTCAAATCCTTTATGAGAAATGGCATAATACTTGCATGTAACCTATGAATATTCTTCTTTATGCTATTTATTTATTTATTGTGGTGCTGGCAATTAAACCCCGGGCCTCATGCATGCTAACAAGTGCATTACCCCTGAACTACACCCTCCCTCCTCCCCCATGCTTTAAACAATCTCTAGAGTACCTACAATAGATATGGTATGCAAACATCTGCTGTACTGTATTGTTCAGGGAAATAATGACAAGAAAAAATATGTACATGTTCAGTGCAGGTGCAGTTTACAAAATGTTTTCAATCTGTTGTTGGCTCCGTCCATAGATGAAGAACATGCACGCGGAGGGCCACCTGTGCTTTTCAGTGTGAATGGAAAATCTTAAGCTGGGAGGGAATTGCTTGGTTTCTTCTCTCTTCGTACCTTACCTCTAGGCAGGCGACTCCAGAGTTGCCTCTTGGCCCATTTTCAGAATCTGTTTCATTGCCAGTGGAGTCACTTCTCAGCTCACAGAGAACCCTTGGGGTGCTGTACCTTGGTGCTCACGTTACTCATTCACTCCAGTGTTCCTGGAAGTCCTTTCCCAGAGCCTGGCTACATTCACAGGTGATTTGGCCACGTTCTGCATGTGGCTTCATGCAGACTGTGTTCCCCAACCCCAGACCATGTCCCTGATCTGCTTTCTTTCCACCAAATGCCATGACAAACCTGCACACCTATACCTCGGTCTTGATTCACTCTGATGTAGCCTTTCCTTCTACTTCTGCTCTGCTTAGAATTTTGAATTATGTTTGTGTGATGGAAGGGACATGTATTAAAATGATGTGCTGCCAAATCTCCCTTCTTGTCCCCAAGGAAGAATGAATGCTTTGTACCCTTAGCTCACTAGAGGGCCTTTGTTGAATTAATAAGGGTGATTTGCAGTGAAGGGAATTAAAATGCTGAGAGGAGACCAAATGGCTGTGCCCACACAAGAGGAAGGAGATACTTAAAAAGGAGAATTTCAGGAGAAGATCGAAGGGAAAGAGAAAGGCATAGAAAGAGACGGGTGAGCACTTTCCAGGAAAGAGAAGGAAATTCACAGAGCATTTTAAAGGAAGTTTTCCTTTATTTTGCATATTCTATTTGCCTCCCTAAGAAACCATGGATAAACTGGATGCCTGTCTGTAATTCTAGCACTCTGGGTGACTGAGGCAAGAGGATCAAAAGTTCGAGACCAGCCTGGGCAACTTAATACGACTCTGTCTCAAAAAAAAAAGAGGATGTAGGTAGCTCAGTGCAAGGGCCCAGAATTCAATCTCTCTCTCTCTCTCTCTCTCTCTCTCTCTCTCTCTCTCTCTCTCTCTCTCTCACGGTAAGTGTTGGATTTGTGAGAGATTAGGTTCTACAGTGACCTTAAGACAAAGGTAGGATGAGCCAAAACAGCTTCAAGTGGGAAGAGAAGCCAAATGAGAGAGCCGTCTTTCCACAGCAGGTCTTTGAGCAGGCTTGTTTGCTCAGCACTCAGCGATTCTGCAGAAAGGTTCTGAGTAGACCAAGAGAGCAAGGAAGGTGAGAGCAGAGCTCCCGCTCGTCTCCTCTGCCCTTGGCCAAGCTCACACTCCATGTGGTTAAGTCCCCTGTTCTCCCCTGCGGGGTCATCTGGCCATTCCGGGATCACTCAGGAAATGAGCTAAATTGATGCGGCGTGGCCGTCATCCACATCTGGAAAAGGAAGAACTAAAGGGCTGAAGAGGAAATCTGAGAAAGCTTAAAACATTTCTCTCTGTGATGGAGAAAAAGGTTTTATTTAAATTTTGGGCTAAAGAGAAAATCACATGGATGGCTGATTAGCATATGAATTTAGGTGTCCTCCCAAAGACCTATGAAAAACAATTTGAGGACAGGGGAGAATATTCTCTAATATTCACTGATAATACCAGAGAAATCTGATCTTTAGACTTTAGAACTATAACCACGACAACAGACAGCAGTGGTTGACACTGTCTTGGCTTGAAAAATAATCAAGTTATTTAATTATCCAAATAATATGAGGGGCGGGGATATAGCTCAGTGGTATAAGCTCCTGCCTGGCAAGAGCAAGGTCCCAAGTGTGATCCCTGGTACCATTAAAAAATAATAATAATAATATGCACATATCTTTTACTAGTAGAAAATTTCAGGGCTGGAAGTACAGCTCAGTCACAGAGCAATTGCCTAGCAGGTGTGAGGGCCAGGATTTGATAGCTGGCACTGAACAAAAACAAGATCAGTTTTGTCCTCAAAGGTGAAGGGAATGGTATTAGTATAAATCTGACTTTTCTGTTCTTGCTTAACTCTGCCTCTGGGCTGGTCATTTGCCTTCCTCTTTCTATTTCTTTATCTTATTTAATTTTGTTTTGAAGGGCCGGCCAAATAGCTCAGCCCATTGAAGCACCTGCAAGCAGGCCCAGGGGCTAGGGGTTCGATCCCCAGGCCTGCCTTGCCAGCCCGTCCACGGGGTGTGCTGAGACTGGGCTTGTGCCTGCAATCCCAGCTCTCGGGAGGCTGTAAACAGGCAAATCACTACGAGTCTGATCTAGTAGTGAGACCATGAACACCCTGTAGACCCTTCCCTAAAATTAAAAAAAAAAAAAAATTGTTTTAAACTGAGGCAGTTGTTATGTATTGGTTACTCCTTTAATGTTTCAGCATTTGGTGCATGGGCTAGAAAATCAGTAAGTAAGAAAGAAGGAGCTTAAGTAGTGAAAGACAAGGGAATGACAAAGGAGAGTGAGATTTCTGCAGTGGCCAGGCATTGGCCTTGGCCCTGGGGCCTTGTTCTTTCATGCATGTGGGGACATTTTGATCTCAGCAGTTGTCTAGGCTTATCTTGGGCCAGGTAGTTTTTTATGGTGCAGTCTGCTCTTAACAGCTGCGGCCTGGGAAAAAAGACCTTGGTGGAAAGCCACTCAGAAGCTGGAAGAGGGCCTTGGCAGAGCCCAGCAGGCTGAAGAGGTCTTAATAAGCAGTCACAGCTGGGGCAAGTATTCAATTATAGGGGGGAAAACAGTCTTGCCATCTACTACTCTTTTAGATATGAAGGGAGAGCAAAAATATTTGCTGCTTTTAATCTGTGGAACAGCTGGGTTCACTATGGACCGCAGAGCATTAATGAGAGATTTGTTTTCAATATGTTAGTGCAGAGTCTAGGAAGGTAATGTAAACAAACAGCCGCATTTTAATTCCTCTTTTGGTTGTTTTGAGAGCTCTCCTCAAGGGCAAAAAAGGGCAGGGTAGATGGGCTAAGTGTGTATTCATGTGGTTCAAGAATGACTCCCTCTGCTTGTTGCTTGTTCTTGAGGTTGTTAGAAAAGGGGTGGATGGCCTCGGTGGTGCGACCGCCCCAGGTGATGGTTTTCTCAGGCCTGCGGAATTCCACAGAGGCGAGGCTGTGGCTGAAGCCACAGGGCAGGTATGAATGCCCACCTGTGACTGTGGGAGCTCTGTACCGGGCAGAGTTCGCTTTCCTTGCGGCCCCACCATAATGCACTAGAAGTTTAATAGAGATGCAGAAACAGAAAGATTTTGACCGTGTGGGTGGGAGAGAACAGCTTCTCAAGTATGCTGTGCTATCTGAGGCTGCTGCCCTTTCACATTTCTAAACTTTGCAGAAATACAACATCCTCTTGAATGCTCACTTTGAAAAAGAAAACACATAGTCAGGTGTGGTGGCAAAGGCCTGTAATCCCAGCGCTGGGGAGGCTGAGGCAGGAGGATTGCTGTGAGTTCAAGACTAGTTTGGGCTACAAAGGGAGCTCAAGGCCAACCTGAATTGTATAGCAAAACCCTGTCTTTTAAAAAAGACACCTCTCCCCCACAAAATACAGTCCCCAGAGATGCACCTCCCCAGATATAAGTGAGGCACCATCATGCTGAAATTAACCTACTGGCCACATTGCTTCCACCAACTGGGACGAAAGTCAAGGACAATAGCATGCATATATATATATAGTACAGGGTCTCACTACACAGATCAGACTCATAGTGATTCTCCTGTTTTCAGCCTCCCAAGTACTGGGATTATAGGTGCTCACCACCACGCCCAGTCTCAGTGGCCCTCTCAGCATGGCCCGGGGGCAGGGCCAGCGCAGCATGCTTGTGATTGAACCTGGTTCCCACGTCTGCCTAAGCAGTCGCTTTAGTCTGCTGAACTATCTGGCCTGCCCTAAGGACAGTAGCTTCTTGATACTGAACAATTGGCGTCTTTGGTGAGGCTGTAATCTCTGTAAGAGATCTGCCATCTAAAGTGTTGGTTCTGGGTATGCAATTGTGTTTGAGATCTCGCTAGGAATTGGCTCTCTTTCTGAATATGACTCTTTAGGAAAGAAACAAACAAAAAGTGCATCACAGCCTTGGCTGGTGGTATTTTTAAATTTGGAGGTCCTGAAGCAACTGCATTTATTCCAGTGAGATACAATTTATGTTTTACTTGCCAAGAGATCTCTCTGATTCTACCTTGGCATTGCAACCCATCCAACTGGCACAGAGCAAAATAAGAAGCAGAGAATATAAATTTTGAGCATTTCATTTCCCTGTGTTTTAGCCTCTGAAAAGTAAGATAATTTTATTTTGAGCCCTACTTTCTTTGAGTTTTAGTAATCCAAGATTTTTACTATAAGGGGATGAATTTAATATTTTTAACATTAATTTTTCCCGTAGAAACTTGATAAAAGGAGATTTATGTTAAACTTTTTCCAACACAATTGACACTGTTATTTATTTATTTTTGTATTTTAGTACAGAGTCTACAAGATCTCACTATGTAGATCGGATTCGTAGTGATCTCCCTGTTTTCAGCCTCCCAAGTGCTGGGATTACAGATGCGCACCACCATGCTCAGTTTCAATTGCTATCTCAGTACACCCAGTGGGTGGGGCTGGCACAGCAGGCTGAGGATCGAACCCCCAACCTCTGTGCTTTGCTTAAGTAGGCACTTTAATCCACTGAGCTATCTGGCCAGCCCTTGACACTGTTCTTTTTTTTTTTTTTTTTTTGTGGAACAGGGGATTGAACTCAAGCCTTTGCACTTCCCAGGGAAGTGCTTATTCCACTGAGCCATCTCCCCGGCCCTTGACACTGTTCTTGACATTTCTTTGTGCTCATTATTGTTGAAGCAGTTCATTGTGCTATCATTGCTGATCCTTTGGCATATTATATGAGCAACAATAGAAGCTCAATTAAAAATATGTATGAGCCTATCTTGGGTAAGCATAATAAAAATTGGTAACAAAAAGATGAGCAAAATTTCATCTCTGGATACAGAATAACAATGAACTACTAATTCATTCATTATAAGGAACACTGAATTATTTAATTCATTACAAGGTATTTAAAAACATTCCTTGAAAATTTCTATTGCCCTCTTTAGGGCTCCTGGAAGGGCACCAAGTTGGTAGGTAACATTGTGATGATGGGGACAGATGTCCTGGTGGAGAGCAGGGAGCCTCTCTTGAGGCTGTCAGCCCACCCTGATGGGTGCAAGTGGATAGTTAAACAAATGGATTAAGAGAGTAAGAATCAAGGGAAGTAGGCATGATGGTGCAGGTCTGAATCCTAGATTCTTAGGAAGCTGAGGCAGGAGGATTGCAAGTTTGAGCCCAGTGTGGGTGACGTTGGGAGATTTTGTCTCAACATTAAATAGAAAGGGCTAGGAGTGTAGTTCACTGGCCAAGCACTTGTGTAGCATGTGTGAGGCTGTGGGTTCTATCCCCAACACCTTCAAACAACAAAACAAAACACCCACAAAATGCTGGGAAAGGGAAGGAAACTGCTCAAAAGGAAAGTAGGAGTAGGATGGGAAGAAAGGAGAAAAGAAGAAAGGGAAAAGAAAAGATATATACATATATACACACACAAGATAGCTAATGTAATTATACTACTAATTTCTATTAGTTTTGGGGTTTTTTTGTTTTGTTTTGTCTTTGTCTTTTTGAGATAGAGTCTTGCTATGCAGTTCAGGCTGGCCTTGTGCTCACTTTGTAGCCCAGGCTGGTTGCGAACTTGAAGCCATCCTTCTGAGTGCTGGGATTACAGGCATGTGCCATCATGCCCGGCCCTCTATTAGTTCATTGAAAAGAATGGTTTGTGATTATACTGTTTGATCAATTTTATTTCTTGCTTTCTTTTTCTTTTTTTTTTTTTGGTGGAACCGGGGATTGAACTCAGGTCCTTGCACTTGCCAGGCAAGTGCTTATTCCACTGAACTATCTCCCTGGCTCCTTGTTTGATCAATTTTAATTTTGCATGTCTATACCTTGTAATCTGAGCAACTACTTTGAAGCTAACAATGTGCAATAGATCGATCATTGTTAATTTTCTACTATGTTGTTTTGAAATTCTGTATCATTACTTTTATTGTATTTCTCTCTTTAAAATAAAACACGCATGCATGCACGCACTCATACATGCACCCCCCCCAAGGGAATAGTAGTGGAGAATGACCCTTAATCAATTGTTGGTATCTTCTGTGACAGGTAAACAATGCCTCCCCAAAGTTTTCTGCATCATAATGGCCAGAGCCTGTGAGTGCTTGTATTGTCTGGCTAAAGGGATTGTGCAGATGTGATTAAGTTAAGGATCCTGAGATGGGAAGTTTATCCTGGGTTAGCTGGTTGGCCTAACGTAATGACCAACATTGTAGTGATCCCATGAGAGTGATATGAGAGAAGTCAGAGAAAAAGGTAATGTGACAACGGAAGCTGATGCTGGAGTGAAGAGACTGAGATGGAGGAAGGAGCCACAGTGAAGAAATCCAGGTGGTCACTGGAAGCTAAATAAAGCAAGATTCATTTTCCCCCTACCCATCAGAAGAAACCAGCCCAATTAACACTGACAAATAGTGAAACAGATTCTAGACTTTGATTTGGAAGAAAGTGATTTTATGTTGTTTTAAGAAATTGTGGGGGGCTGGAGAGATGGCTCAGTGGTCTAAAGCACCTACTTAGAACAAGCTTGGCAAAGCATCAGGGACCGCGGTTCAATCCCCCAGCACCACATGCCA
>NW_004524588.1:3168042-3170542 GCF_000260255.1 Octodon degus
CTCATTGCTATCTGTTTATCAATAAAACTTTGAAAAAAAAAAAAAGAAATTGTGGGGTTGAGGAGATAGCTCAGTGGTCTAAGGGCCTGCCTGGCAAGCACAAGGACCTGCGTCTGATCCCTAGTACTGCATGCCATACTGGCCTGGAACCGTGGGTGTTCCTTGCTTGTGTGGAAACCAGGCATGATGGCACATGCCAGTAATCCCAGCACTGGGGAGGCTGAGGCAGGAGGATCACTACAAGGCCAAGCTGTGTAGCAAGACCCTGTATCAAATAAATAAATACATGAAAATTAAAAAAAAAGGAAATGGTGTTTGTGATAATTTGAATTTGTTAGTGGCAAATGTGTGACAGAGGTACCTTCCATGGGAATATACTTCCATTTGGTATATCTCTTATGCTCTTAGATTGATTTAATCTGTTTACTAAATTCTGCAATAACAAATGGAGGAGAACTAGCTTTGTTTTACTCTTTCCTTTATGATCCAGTCAGTCCCAGGCAGCCCATGTTCTCATTCACCACACACCCATGTCCTACCCCAGTCAGTGCTGGATAACTTAGTTTATGTCATCCTGTGATTCAGCATTGGTAAGCGCAGTTGATGTTTATACCAAGCTACATTTTCCAGTAGTTTTTTGAGAATTAGAATAAAGTTGTATTTTGGTCTTCATGAACCACTTCGGTGTCTTCTTTCTTCATTTGTAAATAAGCATGGCAAATGGGTGACTTAGAAGGCAATGGATTGAAAAACATGATACAGTCTCCTCTTCCAGGTCCTAGTTTCTACATGTAGTGGAAAAAATAAATGAAGACAATAACAACAGGAAACAAGAGGAAGTTCTGGGGTGGGCAAGGTGTGCTGGGAGTTCCAGGCCGGGTCTGTGGGCATGTGGGGTCAGGGATGGAACTCAGGACCTTGAGCTTGCCAGGTAGGTGCTTATGCCTCTGAACTAGCTCCTCAGCCCTCTACCTGGGATGAAATAGAAAGGCAGGCTTGATTGCTGCTTTGTTGTTTTGCTGGCTTTTGCCTGCTGAGAATCGTGTCTTCTCTGTGATGCCCTCTGACATGCCACTGTGCCTCGGAGCCAGCTGAACACGGACTGAAACCTCTGCCATGTGTGGGCTGAAGGAAACCTTTCCTCCTCCAATTTGGTTGTCAAGTGTTTTGTCTCAGCAACAAGAAAAAGAACTAAGACACTTCTTCAATACAGGCAAAGAAAATGGGTAAAACATAGATCTAACAGGACATTTACTCAATAGAAATGAGTGAAAAATAAAAAGTGGTCAAGCTTTAAAGGATGCGGACATAAAAGAGAGTCAAGAAACCCAACAGATAATAAACTTCCATATGAGAAAATAGAATTAAGAGCAAAAAGAGGGGCTGGGGAGATGGCTCAGTGGAATAAGCACTTCCCTGGCAAGCGCAAGGACCTGAGTTCAATCCCCGGTTCCGCAAAAAAAAAAAAAAAAAAAAAAAATAAAAAAAAAAAAAAAAAGAGCAAAAAGATTAGTGACTTACAATAAGAATGATTGGTTTATTGAAATATGTGAAATGATAATGTATATTATCTATATGCATAAACCAAACATTGTAGAAATACAAGTGATTTTTGAAATGATTTAATAGAAGGACTAAATTAATTTGCCTGAGAACAAATTGATGAACTGGAAGACAGAGCTGTGAAATTCTTCAGAACAGGATGGTGGGGGATGGAGTATGATCAAAACATGATATGAAGGGCTGGTGAGATAGCTCAGTGGACTAAGCATCTGCTTAGGCAAGCACAGGGACTGGGGTTTGATCCCTGGCACCACATGCTGTGCTGGTCCTGTCCCTGGGCTCACTGAGCCAGTGACAGACTGGTGGTGGTGGCACACGCGTGGTGGCACATGCCTGTAATCCCAGCACTGGGAGGCTTGGAAACAGGAGGAGCACTATGAGTCCAAGCTGCATAATGAGACCCTGTACACACACACACACACACACACACACACACACATTTATATGTATATATGAACCTACCAAAATGAAATGCATTGACCTATACCTCCAATATGCACTAAGAAAAGAGATGTGAAATAAAAAAGCCTGCAGAACATGGTCCAAGTAGGAGGGATATTGAATGTTTGAAAGAAAAATCAAGATATGGTACATGGAAGATAGATCCAGAATCTTGACCTTCATCTAGCAAGATTCCTGCCTGAAACACTATAGAATAGGAGACAAGGTGGAACATTTACATAAATAATTCGGGGCTGGTGGTATACTTCAGTGCTAGAGCATCTATCTGCCTAGTGTGTATAAGGTGCTGAGTTCAAGCCCCAGAACAGCACCAGCATCAGAAACCAAACTTGACTTCTCAGATGGATGGTACCCACAAAGCCCCTGCACATAGCTTGTAATCTGTGAGTAGAAAAGATAATGGGAAGAGCAGCCTTAAAATCTCTCAGAGGAAGTAAGTAGAATACATGCCAAGGAAAGAAAATCAAATTGACGT
>NW_004524588.1:3171987-3183176 GCF_000260255.1 Octodon degus
CATGCCAGCCAGCCCCGCCCCCTGGTGGGCTGAGCTGGCCACACACCTCTCTCTCTCTCTCTCTCTCTCTCTCTCTCTCTCTCTCTCTCTCTCTCTGTGTGTGTGTGTCTCTCTCTCTCTCTCAAATAAAAAAAAAAAAAACCTTGTCCTGAGGAGTTTGCTGACATCTTGTTTTGCTTCAACTGTGCTCAGTAGCAACTGATCAGCCCTTTACCATCACCTCCGACTCAAGGGCGCTCTGGGGTCTCACAGGGGCGCCGCGCCTGCTCTAGCAGCTGCGTTACAGCACTGGTACCAGCAGCGCCACCGCCGCGCTCCAACCTTCCTGCCCAAGACCCTGTCTTTTAAAAAAGAAAAACAAAATGTAGCTCAGCGGACTAAGTGCCTGCTTAGGCAAGTGTAGGGACCAAGGTTCAATCCCCAGCCCACATGATGCACTGGCCTTAGCCCTGGGCTTGCTGAGCCAGCCACTGAGACCCGGCAGGGGGACACAAGCCTGAAATTCCAGCGCTGGGGAGGCTGAAAATAGGAGGATCACTAGGAGTCTGAGCTGCGTGGTGAGACCCTGTTTCAAATACATTAAAATAATAATAATAATAATAAGGGCCAAATAGCTCAGGGGATTAAAGTGCCTGCTTAGGCAGACGCAGGGCCCAGGAGTTCGATTCCAGGTCTACCATGCCAGCCCAGCCCCCAGGGCATGCTGACATAGCCATTGAGACTGGGCATGGTGGCGCCCCTGTAATCCCAGAACTTGGGAGGCTGAACACAGGCCGATCACTATGAGTCTGATCTATGCAATGAGACCCTATACACCCTGTACATCCTGTCCTAAAATACAAAAAAACTAAAAATAAAAAAATGTGTGGATATAGCTCAGTAGTAGAGTGCTTACTTGACATATAGAATACTGGGTTTCATCCCCAGTAAAACACACACACACACACACACACACACACACACACACACACAAAGTCCCTGCACCAAGAAATCAGTGTAATGATATATTTACCTTTTTTTTTTTTTGGGCAGAACTGGGATTAAACTCAGGCTCTTGGGCTTGCCAGACAAATATTTATTCTACTGAGCTGTCTCCCCAGCCCCTACATTTACAATTCTGAGGGACAACAACTTTTAATTTAGTTTTCTCTTAGGCCCAAAAATAGAAGATAACAACGGGAAGGGTTACTTTTCCTATCACACGTCCACCTTTAATAGGAATTTAAAAAAAAAAGTGTGGTATTAGTACAAGGATAGATAATTGACTTTTGGAAAACAGAGTAGAGGGTTAAGAAATGAACACACCCATAAACAAAAACTTGATTTATATAAAATTGACACCCATGATCTATGGAAAAAAGATGACTCACTGTACCAATGGTTCTGGGACAACTCATTATCCATATTTAGAATCCTAGCTTGCATAGAGTCAAAATATAAAAAAAAATTAATATTTTATTTTGACACATGGTCTCACTATGTTGCTCAGGCCAGCCTTGAACTTGAAAACCTCATGCCTCAGTCTACCAAGTAGCTGGGATTAAAAGCATGGACCAAAATGTCTGGCTTGAAAAGTGACTTTTAGAAGAAAAAGAATAAAGTCAAGAGAACATTTTTCTGACTTGTACAGGTCAAAAGGAAGTCAGAGACAGAAACTGTGAAAGAAAGGGTTAATAATTTTAATGACATTTAAATGAAAATATCTGCTTATTAAAAGGCATCATAAAAAAGTGAAAAGTTGTAATTGGAAAGAAAGATACTTATAACAAATATATCCCTTAAAGATTAGTATTCAAATTACATGAAAAAAATTAAAATATAAATAAGAAAAATTATATGAATAAGAAATGTATATAAAGTATAAAACCAAATGACAAACAACAGGATAATCAATCTTTTTTTTTTTAAAGACAGAAGGATTTTTTTTTTTTCTCCGAATGCCTTCAGGGCAAGTTTGGCTGGCTTGAGTTGTGGGGATCGAACTACAACAGCCTGAGCCTGACTGCTCTGTTGAAGCAGCCACTTAAAGAACTGAGCTAAGGGGCAGGCCTCCAGGATAATCAATCTTGTTAGGAATAAAAAACACGAATAGGGGCTGGAGAGATGGCTCAGTGGTCTAAAGCACCTACTTGGAACAAGCTTGGCAAGGCACAGGGACCGCAGTTCGATCCCTGAGCACCACATGCCAGCCAGCCCCGCCCCCAGGTGGGCTGAGCTGGAGACACACACACACACACACACACACACACACACACCACACAAAATAAATGTAAAATAAATAAATAAATAAAATAAAAAATTTTTAAAAAACCACGAATAATACAATCCAATGTTTGCCTATCAGTTTGGCAACAATAAATATAAACCTGACAATACTAATTGTTGGTAAGTGTGTGGGGCCCTGAGACCTCACCACCCATGGTACACAGAGATGAGTGCCCCGCTGATCTCTTACGCATCTCTCAGCCAATCAGCCTGACAATCAAGGCTAACTGTCACAGGATGGGCAAGGTGGTGGGCACTGGAAACCACTGGTGGGCACTGGTGATGTCCACTCTGGGAAGGCCTAGGGACACTATGCAAATATGTATCCTGAGGTCTGGCTAGATAGCTCAGAGGACTAAGTGCCTGCTTAGGCAAACGCAGGGACTGAGGTTCAATCCCCAGCAGTGCATGCTGTGCCGACCCCGCCTCAGGCAAGACTGGGCGTGGTGGTATGTGCCTGTAATCCCAGCACTGGGGAGGCTGAAAAGAGGAGGATCACTATGAGTCCAAGCTGCGCAGTAAGACCCTGTACTGAATACATAAAAAAAAAGACATGACCTATAAGAGTCAGCTTTTTATCTCTAGTACAAAATACCTGATGCCCGCAACCTGAAGGAGAAGAGGTTTATTTTGGTTCATGGCTTCAGTTCATGGTCAGCTGGCCTCAAGGCAGAACCTTCATAGCGGGGGTGTGTGGCAGAGGAAATATGCTCACCTCATGGTGTCTGGGAAGTGAAGAGCAGGGGAAGAGTGTGGGACGAAGGGACCAGGGACCAGATACGTCTCCAAGGTCATGCGCCCATGACTGACCCACATATACACAGAGATGAGTGCCCCGCTGATCTCTTACGCATCTCTCAGCCAATCAGCCTGACAATCAAGGCTAACTGTCACAGGATGGGCAAGGTGGTGGGCACTGGAAACCAGCCTGGATTATTCTTCAAGCCAGCCTGGGCTACATAGTGAGTTCAAGGACAGCCTGAACTATAATTAGACCCCACCTCAAAAGAAAAACAAGAAAAGATTAACCATCACTCACTCTAACTCAGCCTAAGGTCTAGGATTGCACTCTGTGGCATTTACTTTAAAGAAAGTCACCATGGGAAGAGTTAACAAGACTTGGACAAAGATGTTCATAACAGCATTGTAAAAGTGAAGAAATTAAAAACATACATTAGCAATACACATTGAAGGGAAGATGAGTGGTTAGGTGGGATTCAATTAAGGAAAAGATTACTATGAAATGATTTATGAGGGTCTGGGGAGATGGCTCAGTAGAATAAGTGCCTGCCTGGCAAGCGCAGGGTCCTGAGTTCAATCCCCAGTACCGCAAAAAAAAAAAAAAAAAAAAAAAAGAAAAGAAATGATTTATGATTATACTGTGGTTAAACTTGAACTGTAAATTCAGAACAGGGGTAACTTTCAAACATGTAGTGTTGAATGAAAGAAAAAGAAAATTGCTAAAATTATATTCAGAGCCAGGCATGGTGGCACTCAGGAGGCCGAGACAGGAGGATCATTGTGAGTTCGAGATCAGCCTGTACTACAAAGGGAGCTCAAGGCCAGCTTGAACTGTACCACAAAACCCTGTTTCAAAAAGATTTTAAAAAATTATGTTCAGTAAGATATCACACACTTTGAAACAGGCAAAAACTATGATATACTGGTTCAGGATATATATGTCAGAGTAAAAAATTAATAAAATCCATGTGAGTAAGTTCCTAATACAAGACAGTGTTTACCACTGGATGGAAAGAAAGAACATGCAATAGTGAAGAAACTGATTTAAAAAAAACCAAAAAAACCTACAGGGCTGGGGATGTAGCTCAGCGGTAGAGTGGTTTCCCAGGATGCTCTGCATTCATTCCCAACACTGAAGGGGGAAAAATAGTGACTATAGGGGATTTGAATGTAACAACTTTTTTTTTTTTTGTACCAAGAATCAAACTCAGGACCTTGTACTTACCAGGCAGGCACTTATACCACTGAGTTATATCCCCGGCCCTTGACAAACATCTTAAATGTCTATAGACACTTATCTTCATAAGTGGCATTCCTTCTCACAAGATAGCTACAGAACTTGGGCAGGTAGGCCAGCACTTCCCAACCTGCATGGCATGGGTGCCAGAATGGGACCAGGGATGCCCAGGGGCTCAGGAACCCTTACCTGGCTCCCTGTCTGGGGCTATACATGCCTTCAAGGCCTCAGGGGGCTAGATGAGTGGATATTGTTTCCTGTATATGCCACCACCCCAAAATTTTGGGAAGCAAATACCTGACCACAAAGAAAGACTCAACTTCTGGCCCACATGAAGTAATTATCATATAATAAAAATTTAGAAATGGAGGACACAGAGTCTTCCTTAAATGTATATGCTTAAAACCCCAAAAGTGATATTACAATAGCTGTTGCATATGGGAGAAAGTAAAACTAAAGTTATAAAGTATGTCAAGCTGAACAACAAAAGGAATACTACATATTAAAAACCAAGAAGTTGGGGCCGGGGAGATGGCTCAGTAGGATAAGCGCTTGATTGTCAAATCTGAGTTCAAAGGATCTGAGTTCAATCCCTGGTTCTGCCAACCCCCCCCCAAAAAAAAAAACAAAAAAAAAAACCAAGAAGTAAAACCAAAAGTTTTTTAGTTTCAAATATACTTTTTTTAGACAAGAAAGAAGAGAACATAAGTTCCTAAGCTGTTGACTGAAGAAGCTAGAAAAATAACAAAATAAATAATAAAAGAAAGAACAAATGAAAAACTAGGTATAGTTCTTACATATTTTTATTTGCTAAACTTTATAATTTTAATATTAATAAAAATAGAAAATGGAGAATATGTCTGTTGAACAAGTAGTTAGGGAAATCTTTGGGAAGTTTAATCAAGAAAAGGAGAAAATAAAAATCAACATTAGGATAAAGAATATTTATGAAGGTTTTATTTATTTATTTATTTTTGTATCTTAGGACAGGGTCTACAGGGTCTCACTGCATAGACTGGACTCATAGTGATCATCCTGTTTACAGCCTCCCAAGTGCTGAGATGCAGGCATGCACCACCAGCCCAGTCTCAATCGCTGTCTCAGTGGGCCCCAAGGGCAGGGCCGGCACAGGAGGCCAGGGATGGAACTCTTGACCCCTGCATCTGCATAAGCAGGTGCTTTAATCCGCTGAGCTATTTGGCTGACCCTTTATGAAGGTTTTAAAAATTAGAGAATACCACATGTAATTTATATCAACATAGTTAATGAAATGAACAATTATTGAAGACAATCTAAATTTCAAAAATCGAATCCAGGGCTGGTGAGATGGCTCAGTGGTCTAAAGCACCTACTTAGAACAAGCTTAGCAAACCACAGGGACCGCCGTTCAATCCCCCAGCAACACATGCCAGCTAGCCCCGCCCCCTGGTGGGCTGAGCTGGCCACACACACACACACACACACACACACACACACACATAAATAAATTAAAAAAAAATCGAATCCACCAGAAATAAAAGTCTTCATAGATTAATAATCACAGACCCCCCCACAAAATTTTAAATGATTGTAAAATAAAAATACCTACCCAAAAAGCTCATGGTCTGAATGTTTTACGACAGTTCTAAACTGGAAAAAAGCAGGTAAAGCAAGTTCTGATCTCAGAATAAATTTTTTTTTCCTGTATATTAGGGAAGGGTCGACAGGGTGCTCAGGGTCTCTCTACCAGATTGGACTCATGGTGATTCTCCTGTTTACAGCCTCCCTGGCGCTGGGGTTATAGGTGTGCGCCACCACGCTTGGACAAGGTGGCTGGCTTAGCGTGGGGCAGGGACTGAATGCAGGACTGGGATCGAACACTGGTTCCTGCGCCAATTCTTTAACATGGCACATTGCAAAAATATACTAATTACATCTTTTTTTTTTTTTTTTTTTTTAAAGAAAAGGAGGGGAACACTTCGATGAATAGGTACTTCCTATTGCTGTTGAAGGAGTGGTAGGCTAACAAGGGATTCTGGGGTGTTCCACACATACCAGAATTTCTGGGGAAGCAGGAGGTAGAGGCGGTTCCTCCAGACCCACAAGAACACAGGACCGTGGCACTGGGGAATGCACGGAATGGTCAATTTCATGAGCCATCCGGTCTCTACTATGGTGTGAGGTGTTTGGTCGAACAGCAGTCTGGTTGTGGCACGGGGTACAGTTTTTAGGTGTGATTTACATTTTTAGCAGCAGACTCTACTAAAGCAGATCATTCCTCCTAACATAGGCGGAGACAGGCTTCTGACACGGAAGCTGTTCTGCTTGAAGCCTGAGGTTCTAGCCTGTAGAGTTTGGACTGAGACCTGTAGCCTCAAGTGACTCTTCCTAAATCTCCAGCCTGCTGGCTTCCTCCAAGGGCTCACACCACAGTAGGAGCTAAGAGCTTAGAATAAACCTTCTTTTCCTTATTTATCTCCTCCTAGTTCTGTTTTTCTGGAGAACCCTGACTAAAATAAAGTGGAGGAATGAACCTGGAGCTGTAGGAGCCCCTGACTGTGGGTGGAGAAAACAGCTACTTTCCGGCCGGGCTGGGAAGGCTGCCCTAAGGGACAAAAGGCTGGGACTCAGATTTTCATTTACTTTGTATTTTATTATTATTTTTTAAATGTATTTAGTATGGGGCCTACCAGGTCTCACTACACAGATCGGACTTGTGACCCTTCTGTTTTCAGTCTCCCAAGTGCTGGGATTACAGGCACATGCCACCTCACTCAGTCTCAGTCACCATCTCAGCGTGCCCTGGGGGCAGGACCAGCACAGCATCCTGGGGATCGAACCCTGGGTGCTGCGCTCTGCCTAAGCAGGTGTTTTAGTCTGCTGAGCTATCTGGCTGAACCTAGAGTTTCATTTAGATCATTGTTTTTGTCCTTGTAATTCCAGCCATCCATTTCTCATCTTTCACTTTTTTTCATCTATATAATCTATTGTGCCCCTGAATTTGGGTCCAGTTCTGCTCTCCTTGATTCTTCATAGAGGCTGATAGCTTTTAAAAAATAATGTCAGGAGGCCATCTTATGTCTTTTTATATGGTTCATCTTTTTGTGGATATTACACTTTCCTCTGGTGAGTTTGATAAGTTATTTAGAGAACTATGCTTGCTTCTTCACAGTGTTTTTTTTAAAAGTTATTTTTTTTACAATTGCACATACACGTATATACACACTCAGCCTTTTAACTATTTTGAAAGGTTCTGTGGCTATTTCCAGAACTATTTTATCTTCCCAGACATAAGCTCTGTATCCGCAGAGTTCCATATCCCTTTTTAACTACCGTTCTACTTTCTTTCTCTGTGAATTTGCCTAGTCCAGGTACCTCATGTAAATGGAGTCATACAGTATCTATCCTTTTTATAGCCGTAATTTATTCATTTATTTTATTTATTTGATGTGGGGTGTCAGTACACAGCTCAGACTCCTAGTGATCCTCCTGTCTCAGCCTCCCCAGGGCTGGGGTTGCAGGTGTGCACCACCACACCCGGCTTTGGGGCAGCATGCGGTACTGGGGTCAAACTGAGGACTGTGCATTTGGACTGCTGAGCTATCTCCCCAGCCCTGTAGATGTTTCTTTTTTAACTGAGTAAAAACTTCTCCAGAAAAAGAAAAAAGAAAAAAAAATAATAAATTACAGTTTATTTTCCCCCATACCATTATCCTCAAGGACATTTGCAGAGAATAGAATCTGGGTCATGCTTTCCAGCAACAAGGCCAAAGACCTGTAAGCTCTTCGCGGAGAAGCCTGAAGCTCAGTTAGGAGGTGTTCATAGCTTCTTCCCTCACCTCTGGCCCCCCTTTCATGTTTGCGTTTTGTCACTGTGACCAAATACCCAAGAAAACATCGTAATAGACGAAGTATTTGCCTTAGCTCACTGGAGCCCTCGGTTAGCTGACCCTGCTGCTTTTAGGCCTGTAGTGAGGCAGCAAAGCTGCGGCAGAGGCCTGTGGTGGCCCACCTTAGGTGGCCAGCAAGCAGGGTGAGGAGTGGCTTGAGGAAGGGGCTGGGGCCGGATATCAGATGTACCCTCTAAGGATGTGCTCATGATGAGCACCTTCTCCCAGTGAGGTTCATTTTCCAAAGTCTCCTAGCAGCCTCCCCAGAGCTGATCAAATTATAAACTCACTAATGTCTTAGTCCACTGAGAACATCAGAGCCCTTATGTCCAATCGCTTCTCCAAAGCCCCGCCTTGGAACACAGAAACATCAGGCACTAAATCTTCAGGCCATGAAACTTTGGGTTCAGATCTAAATCCTAACACGTTTGTGTCTTTTCTTTTGCAGTGCCAGGGATCAAACAAGGCCTTGGGCACATGAAGCAAGAGCTGTACCACTGGTTATATCCTACCTCCTTTTTATGGAGCTCAGACTTGAGGGGCTTGGCCCCCTGAGTTACGACAGACCACTGGGGATCACACTCCCCAAATGAAGCCAGAATGGCACTGATACCTGGGACAGCCCAGCCTCCTTGGAGAGGCACCTAGCCTAGCCCTGGGCTCCTTCTTCTCACCCTCAGACATCAGTGACTTCTTTATTTAAAAAGAAATGGCTGTTTCTTTACTTCTACCAACCTACTTGCATTTGACTTGAGGGGCCTCCGACTGCTTGGGGGGGTCTTCCTACCCTTCAGAGGCTGCTCAGTGGAGAGCAAAGGCCAAATAGGTGCAGGGCACACCTGCCAGGACCAGCCCGTGACCTCAGGTGGAGTAGCAAGAACTCAGGGGCGGGAGCAGTCTGTTCACTCTGCAGTTCCTCCTTGCTCACAGCCTTCTCAGTTTCTGCTTTCTCCTTCTTTCCAGTTGCTGTAGAGATCACACGGGGTCACCCAGGGCTCTTCCCGAGAGATGGGGCCATGCATACCTGTACCAGTATCCATCCATCAGTGCTGTGGAAAGGACCCCTCATCGTCACACAGGTGGCAGTGCCAGTCTAAGCACCTGCCTGGCAAGCAAGCACAAGGTCCCGGGTTTGATCCCCAGAATCACATACAATGCCAGACTCAGAACCCAGAAGAGCCACGCCAGCCACTAAAACTGGGCATAGTGGTGCATGCCTGTGATCCCAGTGCTGGGGAGGCTGAGACAGGGGGATCAATATGAGTCTGAACTGCAAGGTGAGATTGTTGCAGGCAGCCTGATTTAGATAGAAATATTGTAGGTAGTTAGACAGGGTCAGGCCCTCGAAGGAGATGACAAAGACCAAACACCTTACTGGGGAGATGCTCCTGGTGTGAGCCAGACCTAAAGATCAAGCAAATCCTGACCTCCCTAAAGTTGGCATCCAGGATTGCTCATTAGTCGGAAAGAATCATCGACTGAAGGCCACCAGATAAGGTCTCGATTTACATTCATGCCCGCTTGCTATTTGACTTGCTACCCCATTTGGTCCTGGGCCTAATAAATTTTACCTGAGCAATGGTGCTTGTAATCCTATTGGTTGACAATAGTTTTGTCCCACCCTGTATCCGCCTAATCGAGATCCCTTTGTCTGTACCTTAGCCCCACATGGTTTTGTCCTATAAATATAATCTGAAAGAGACAGCTTCCTGGGCAACCCGCTCGGGCCCCCCTTCTGTCCCTCTCCGACAGTAGCTTTCTTTTCCAGTAAAGTTTTACCCTCAACCCCCGTTTGTTCCTAAAACATTCTTCGGTTTTAGAGAACACGAACTCATCCAGGCCAGGTTGGGAATTTCACGTCCCTATATCAAGACCTTGTATCAAATAAATAAAATAAATAAATGGAAAAAAGTAGGACACCTCTGTGAGGAGCATGTCTTCGGATGAGTAACACCAGAAGATATGTGTATTAGTTAGGGTTCCCTAGAGAAACAGATTTAGTATAAAATATATGTTTTTTTTTTTTTTTTTTTTTTGGTGGAACCGGGGATTGAACTCAGGCCCTTGCACTTGCCAGGGAAGCGCTTATTCCACTGAGCCCTCTCCCTGGCCCCTAAAATGTATGTATTATTATACAAAGAATTTACTAGGTAGGCTTATAGGATCAGAAGCACAAGGGCCTCTGTTTCTCTGCTCTCTGCCAAATCAGAGGTGGAAGAATATAGAGTGGTCTGTGGAGGGCGGGAGGATCTAAAGGCTTGAAACTGCCTGCGGAGCTCAGTGCAGGACTATGTTGGGAGCAATAGGAAAGACTGGGGATCCTCTGAAGGAAAACAAAAACAAAAGCAAAAAAAATAAAAAGAAGACTTCCTTTTTCTTTCCCTTTGTATTCCATCTAGCTCCACTTCTGTTGGTTGTGGGTCTTCCCACATCAGCTTTGGCCTACCATCCACAGATACACCCAGATACCCTGGTAGGCGGTTCTTAGCCATCACAACGGGACTCCTGGGTCCGGTTCTAGGTGCTACTCTTCCAGCGGTAGCAACGCCTCTAGAGATGGCGGCAGACTTGGAGATGGCCCCTGGCCAGTGCTTCTGGAGGAGGCAATGCTGATTTCAGTGAGCAGGGTTTTCAATGGCTGTGACAGCTGCAGTAGCCAGCAGATTTGCCCTCTTCTTCAGATTCAAGATGTAGACCCCCTTTCAATCCCCGATTCCGAAAAAAAAAAAAAAAAAAAAAAAAAAAAGATGTAGACCCCGGCATTTCCCTATTTCCCTTTAGTAGATGTGCTGTTCCATATGGAAGTCAAGGTTTGTGACACCTAAGTGGGCTTGTACTGCAAATAATTTGAGGTTATCTCTTCTTTCATTTGCTTTATTCTTCTTATCAAGGACTCTGGACATTGTGACAGTTTCTGCTTAACTATAACAATCCCACATGGACCTCTCTCTGGGCAGTCCAGGAAAGGAAGTAACTTATTTTACTTAACATTTTCTTTTCTTTCTTCTTTCCTTTGCTCTCCTCTCTTTCATTCCCTTTCTGTCTCTGTTTCTGTCTGTCTTTTCTCCTCCCCTCCC
>NW_004524588.1:3183366-3184302 GCF_000260255.1 Octodon degus
TCTCTGTCTCTCTCCAGGGATTTAACCCAGAGCTTTTGCACTGAGCTACACCTCAATTCCCCTTTTAAAAAATTTATTTATTTTGAAACACAATCTCACTAAGTCGTTCAGGCTAGGCTCAAACGCTTAGGCACAAGTAATCCTCCAGCTTCAGCCTCCTGAGTAGCTGGAAGTATAGGTGCCAGCCACTGTTCCCTGATTTTAATTAGCCTTCTACTGGAAAAATAAAGCAGAAAACTGTAGGAAACACAGGATTACAAAGAGAACATCTTTGCAACTACCGCCCAGGTCCAGAAAGAGAATCTTATCAGTCCTTCTGTGTGTCACATCTGAACTTAACCCGTTCCTATCTACTAAAAGTGACAACTCTCTTTGCTTTTTATTTTATTTTGGCCAGCTCAGGCTGCCTTAAGGGCTGGTCTCGTAAGGCATGTGGAGCTGGGGATCGAGCCTGACTGTGTTTGCATAAGCAGGTGCTTAAACAACTGAGCTAACTGGCAGGCCCCCCTTTAAAAAGGCACTGCGTGAGATGTAAATTCAAGTACCTTACGATCATTCTGCTGAGAGGCTTCAGTTCAATGGTTGTAGCACATCCACAGAGTGCTGCAGCCGTCTCCTGACATTCACAGTATCTTCCTGTAACCGGGGCATGGTTCATATAGGAAAGGCAAGATAAATGCTTACTCTGTTCCTTTATTTACCCATTTTCAGGATATTAAATTAGGTTCCTTCTGGGGCCGGGGAGATAGCTTAGTGGAATAAGTGCTTGTCTGGCAAGCACAAGGTCTTGAGTTTGATCCCTGGTACTGCAAAAATAAATAAAAATAAATAAATAAATAAATAAATAATAAAAATAGGCTGCAGATGCAAGTCAGTATGAGGCCCTGGGCTTAATCTCCAGTACTGAAAAGAAATTAAGTTTCTTCAATCCTTTAA
>NW_004524588.1:3185084-3186372 GCF_000260255.1 Octodon degus
TTTTTATTTGTTCTTTCCTCCTTTTTTTTTTTTTTTTTTTTTTTTTTGGCAGAACTGGGGATTGAACTCAGGCCCTTGTGCTTGCCAGACAAGCACTTATTCTACTGAGCCATCTCCCCGGCCCCCTTAGTTCAATGAGAAGAAAAATTTGTACTAATAGTGTTTAGACAAGATACCATGTCTGCATCTTGTACTCTGAATAACTACTACAAAGACAACAATATGCAATGTATTAATTATCATAACTGTCCTACTAACCTGTTTTGAAACTGTCTCATTGCTGCTTCTTTCTCAATAAAATTAATATAAAAAGAAATAAATAAAATTTTCATTTTGAATTAGGGTCTTACAAAGCTACTAAATTGCCCTGGCTGGGCTTAAACGTGTAACCCTCCTGCTTCAGCCTTCCAGGTAGCTGGGATTACAGGCATGTGAGCCTACCTGGACATTATTCTTTATTTGGCCTTATTCAAGTGAGTTAAAAGAGATCGAGCTCCTCTTTAGGTCCAGTTGATACCCCGATTGACCTGAGATTATCTACTTGCCTTGTCCCATGGTTTAGAGATGGCACAACCAGAGTCCAGAAAAGATGAGAAGATATTCACTGGGAAAATAGGATAATTGGTTGGCCATTTAGAAGGAGGTGTCAGATTTCTACTTCTCATCCTTCACAGACATTAATAAAAATGGGATTAGAAGCCTGTGACAGGGGCCCGGGAGCTGGCTCAGTGGAATAAGCGCTTCCTTGGCAAACGCAAGGGTCTGAGTTCAATCCCTGGTTGCGCAAAAAAAAAAAAAAAAAAAGAAGCCTGTGATAGCCCATTATCAGAAGACACAAAGGCAAAACCTCCATTTATAGATTGACAATTTGATTACATGGTGTCAGGATTGTACAGCACAATGAATAATTAAAAGACAAACAAAGGAATGGAAGTAAATATTTAATGCATGCATTATGAAGAATTGATATAAATATTATCATAAAACTTATACATGTGGATAAGTAAAAAGGCAATCCAGCAGAAATATGAAACAAGAGTATGAAGGGCAGGCCAAATAGCTCAGTGGATTAAAGCTCTTGTAAGCAGGCAAGCAGGCTCAGGAGCTGGGGGTTCAATCCCCAGGCTTGCCATGCTGGCCCCGCCCCTGGGGCTTGCTGAGATAGCATTTGAGACTGGGCATGGTGGGGCACGCCTGTAATCCCAGCTCTTGGGAGGCTGTAAACAGGAGAATCACTATGAGCCCAATCTAGTAATGAGACCCTGAACAACTGTAGACCTTTCCCTAA
>NW_004524588.1:3186472-3192950 GCF_000260255.1 Octodon degus
AAAAAAGAGTATGAGTGGATGGGCACATACAAGGAACTTCCTCAACCCCAACATGAAAAGCCCTTACCTTAACTAATAATCACAGAGGTGCATTTAAAAAAAGCAACACAGGATTGGGTGTATGTGTGAGTGTATGTGTGAAAGTGGAGCAATTTCAATACAAATGAAATCTAGATTATTTTTAACTTTTTGAGGCTTTTTGTTTGTACCAGGAATCAAAGTCAGGACCTTGTACTTGACAGACAGGCACGTAAGCCCCTGAGCTATCTCCCCGGCATCTATTTTTAAGTTTTTAAAAACATTTTTAAGTTATTACATACAGTGGTTAACGAACATCTCTTTCTGTCTCTTGGAACCTATTTCTGCCTTTGAGATATTAAACTTTGAAAATCCAATCCTAGAATATGTTGGTAAACATCTTGCTGTCTGGTCCCCAAATGGAAGTTGCGTATCATGTGAACATACTCTGAACTTATCATCAGAATAGTCTTTGAATTTTATTCTTAATCATGTGCTTAATCTAATACACTTGGAGACTACTGAAACTTTTTCTGGTAAGATTAGTTCTAACAGTTAGCAATTGTTCTCTTTCTTTGAAATAAAGCTGATTGAAGGATTAGATTGTCTGAATAACTGGAGGATTCAGAAACTCCTTTATAAAGACTTACTTTATTTTTAGATTTAAAATAGCCATGATTTCTTTTGGATTAATGGCCTAAACATGCACATTTGACTGTGGCTACAGTTTGCTTACTGTTCGATAGTTTTGTGTTCCTAGGAAGGGCAAACTTTTGAATATCTACTCATTGGGAAAAGAAAACAATTATCAATTTTAAAATGCATATGCCTTTTCTTCAAGTTATTCCATTTTTGGGGATCTCTTCTACAGAAATAATTGTGAGAGTATACACATACATACATATACCCACATACAAGGGATGTTCATTGAGCTGTTATTTGTAATAAGCTACTAACTTGAAACTGTGACACATATCTGTTAATAAGGGAATGCGCAATTTAATTATGATTGTTCCTATAAGGTGTGACAATCATAGGTACCACTTTATAAAATGTCTTGTAGGAAGACACTTCCTGGCAGGAAATAACTCACTCCAGAGAGTTCGAATGAGCAGATGTTTAAGGCAGGCTTTACCTTGAGAAGCTGAGTAGGGCTAAACACATAGCCAAGAGATGACGAGGTGCCTAGTCCTCAGCAGTTATGAAAAGCTGGTACCATTCTTAGGGTCTAACTTGCGAAGGAGAGAACAGAGGAGATGACAGGAGCCCAGGGAAATTTGGAACTAAAGCCCAAGAGAGATACAGCCTCTGCAAAGGAGAGAGCTGAAGCAGGGGAACCAGAGGAGGAATACTCTGACTTCTTTCTATCCTTTGAATGCTTTTTGGCATTTCTGATATGCTGAATCCAGTCAGAGCATTTGGTAGCAGAGCCTGAGGGAGGTGATCCCTCAGAAGTGAAACTTCCAGAGGCACAGAGCAGGAGGGAAGTGGAAGAAATGACCTATAGGGATGGGAGATGGCTGACATGATGTTTTAGGAGGATTTTGTTTGGCTTTTAAATTAATTAACTAATTGATGGCATTGACAATAAAATTGTGTTTACTTATTTTTGTGGTACTGGGAATTGAACCCAGAATCTTTGTGAAAAGCTACATCCCCAGCCCTTAGTTTATTTTTATTTATTTATTTATTTATTTTTTTGTGGAACCAGGGATTGAACTCAGGCCCTTGCACTTACCAGGAAAGTGCTTATTCTACTGAGCCATCTCCCCGACCCCTCCTTAGTTTATTTTGAGACAGGGTGTCATAGTTTGGGATTTTTGCAAGGGGAATGATACAATACAGGATCCAAAGAATCATATACAAAGAGTTCAGGAAATCTGTTTATAAACTAAAGACCAAAGAATCCAGCTGAAGACTGGACCTGGATCCCATGGTAATGTCCTGCATGAGTCCTGCTGAAAACCTAGAGCTCATAACAATGCCTCCCACAAGTCCAACTGGAGGCCTAGAGCCCATGACAATGTCTTATGCAGATCCACTTCACAGATGTGCCCTGGGAAGCCCCAAAGATCAGTGGTAGAAGCTAGAAAGTCTATGCTAGTGGGATGAAGGATCTGTGCCAGCAGGCTGAGGGATCTGAACTGGAACCAGGAAGCAATGCCCAAGGCAAGAATCAGAGCTCCCCGGAAAAGTACCACAGCCATCCTCAGTGACAGTGAGGGCCCAAGCTCTTCTGAAGATGAAGAAAGCTGAGTTTGCGTCAGGAAAGCCAACATGAAGAGCTTCTCCAGGAGACTGAGCTGTGCACCATCTTCCCCTCTGGAGCCAGGAGTGATGCTCAAATTGAGGACCAGAGTTCCCCCAGTATCAACCATAGCCATTCTCAGTGACAATGACGTCCTGAGACCCTCTTCCAATGAGAACAGCCAAAGTCACCATGAAAGCCCATGTCAAGGTTCTCCAAGGGAGCCAACATCCTCTTTTTTTTTTTAATTTCCATAATTTTATTGAGAAACAAATAGCAATGAGAGGGTTTCAAATCAAATTGGTAGGACCGTTTCAATAATTAGCACATTGCATACATTCTTCCTAGTGGTTATTTGCAACATCCTCTTATAGCTTCTGACAGTACCCAACAGCTTCCCTAACAGCCACTCAACAGCTCCTGCAGTTCTGCCTCTTATGCTGCTGGCAGCAATCCTCAGGTGGGCCTCCCAAGCCCAGCGCCATGCTAGTTCAGTTCAGCTGGGTGAAATAAGGTGACCACCAGTTGGTGTCCACCATACAGGGTCTCACTAAGTCACTAAGCTGTGAGCCTTGTCTCTCAACTTCCCAGAGCACTGGGTTCACAGGTGATCACCACCCCCTCTGGTTTTACAAAAAAGTACATATATTTGAAAAGTAAACATGGGCCAGTGATATAGCTAAGCTGACTAAAGCACCTGCTTTGGCAAATGCAGGGACCAAGGTTCAATCCCCAGTCCCACGTGCCATGCTGGCCCCACCCCTGGGTGTGCTGAGCCAGTGACTAAGTCCAGGCATGGTGGCGTTCACCTCTAATCCCAGTGCTGGGAAGGCTGAAAACAGGAGGATCACTATGAGTCTGAGCTGCATATCAAGTACATAAATAAAAAATAAACATGATGTTTTGATCCATGTGTACATTGTAGAAGGGCTAAATCCAGCTAAGTAGCTATTTCTTCACATGCTTTTTCTTGTGGTGAGAACATTCAGCAATTTTCAAGTTTATAGTACATTATTATTCACTATAGTTACCACCGCATACAATAGATCAGACCTATTACTCATCTCTAATTGAAAGTTTTTATTTGTTCTTTCCTCCTTTTTTTTTTTTTTTTTGTCTTTTTGCATAGGATTGAACCCAGGGCCTCATGCGTGCTAGCCAAGGACTGTACCACAGAGCTAAGCATAATCCTAGCACCTGTCAAACTGAAATTTTGTATACTTTGACTAACATCTCCTCCACACCCTTCTCCAGAGTTGGTGAGATATATATATATATATATTTTTTGAGTATCTATTTTATTTTTTAAGAAACAAATAGCAATGAGACAGTTTCAAAACTGATTAATAGGACAGTTTCAATAATTAATACATTGCACATTATTATCTTCTTAGTGGTTATCCATAGTACAAGAAGCAGACAGGATATCCTGTCCAAACACTATTAGTACAAATCTTTCTTCTCATTGAATTAAGCAAAAGTACCTGTATATCTATATCTGTGTATACAAATACAAAATGGTCCTTCCTTTGTATCCCCTTTTTTTGTTTAGTCCTGTCAGAGATGGGTATTCCATTGGCATCTACATACTATAGATGTGTGAATTCAGCAAAACAATCCAACACAGTCCAGCAGTCCACAATAGTAGTGGGTTATCCACAGAAGTTGTTGACTTGAGCCTTTCATAGCTCAGTATATTAATATAGCTTTACTTTATATACCTCGTTTTTATACTTTTCTGCTGGATGGTTAAGACCAAGATAAAGCAAGACCTATATAACAAGAAATGTAGCTTTTGTATCTGATAAGATCAGCCAAGTACCCTCAGGATTTATCCTGTAGCCCTGTACCACACTTTGTGGATCCTTTGTCAGTGTCGGCCATGTGGATGAGTCAAGGCCATTGCTTGACCAATTTGCTCTCTGTGAAAGCCTGAGAGAATGTTTTCTCTCCAGGTGACTCTCCTTAGGCACACTATACATCATCAATCACATTCCTCTGTGGCCCCATAATCTCCTTGATCAGAAAATTTGGGACACAATGGAATTACATGATGTTACAGTACAGGTTCTCCTATGTCCTGAGTCTTCACTGACCTTGAAAGGCTAGGGCCAAAATGTTGGCTGACCCTTCTATTTCTCTAATTTTTGGTCCGGAAACTTAGGTTGTTAACCCTCCAGAAGAGAAGCTTATTATTATTATTATTATTATTATTTTAATTTATTTATGTGTGTGTGTGTGTGTGTGTGTGTGGCCAGCTCAGCCCACCAGGGGGTGGGGCTGGCTGGCATGTGGTGCTGGGGGATTGAACCGTGGTCCCTGTGCTTTGCTAAGCTTGTTCTAAGTAGGTGCTTTAGACCACTGAGCCATCTCACCAGCCCCTGGTTTATTTTAAAGATAATAAAAAAAAATAAAAATGACACAGAACTTCAAAGCAAGATTATAAGAAATTGGCAATGATTATAATATTGCATATTGTTATCTTCAAAGTAGTTACTCAGATTACCAGATATGGGTGTGTAAGATTGATCAAACAATATAAAAACTAACTGTTCCTTTCAATGAACTAATAGAAATTAATAGTACAATTATCTTAACTGTGATTTTTCCTTCCTTCTTTTTTCTCTTTCCCCCCATCCCAAGCATTCTTCCCTTTTGAGCAGTTTCTTTCCATCTCACAATATCTGTTGTACCTTTTGGGTCTTATTTATTCTTTCAGTTTCTTACACTAGGGAGACAGTACAATGCTTATACATGCAGTATATTTATTTCACTTATGAGTATGGTCCCTAGTTGCATCGATTTACCTACAAAAGCCTTTAGTTTATCTTTATAGCTAAGTAACACTCCACTGTATAAAAATACCACATCTTTTTTATCCATTCCTCGATTCATAGGCATGGGTGTTATATTTTTTTAAGTGGGAAAATAGTTGAATAACAATATATAATATGCTATACTGTAAAAGAAAATCACAACCACATGCTTGTTTTAAGATTTATTTAGTTCATGTTTGTGGTACATAATGTTTACATTCCTTGTGGGGAGTTGGTAACATAGCCACACATTTGAAATAAACATAATAAACATATTTAGGCCAAGTAGGGTGGCATACACCTGTAGTCCAGCCACTTGGGAAGCAGAGGCAAGATCTCTTGAGTCTAGAAATGTAAGACCAACACGGGGAGTCTAGAAAGACCCCATCTCAGAGAGGAAGAAAAGAAGAAAGGCGGGAAAGATGCAAGAAAGAAAATACCTATCAGTATAATCAAAAGCATTATGTAAGACAAAGCAAATTGTAAACTTCAGTATTACCTCTGAAAGGTGAAAATGGATGTGAAAGGAAAACTTTTATTTGTAACTTTCTATAATTGTTTTATAGAAATGTTTATTGCTATTTGTTTATCAATAAAATTATGGAAAAAAAAGAAAAAAAGAAATATGTTTAAAAGGGCTGGGGAGACAGCTCCATGGCATAAGCCCCTGCCTGGCAAGTGCAAGGTCCTGAGTTCAATCCCCTATACCACAAACAACAACAACAAAACACCAAAACCCCCAGAAAAACAGAAATATGTTTAATATATGTATATCTTTCACTATTAGAAAATTAAAGATAAAGCAGGCATGGTAGTACACATTTGAAGTCCTAGCACTCTGGAAGCTGAGGTAGGAGCCTAAGTTTCAGCCCAGCAGGGGGAATTTGTTGAGATGGAAAGCACAAGGTCCTGAGTTCACTTCCTGGTTCCAGCTAAACAACAAAAAAGAAATGCTGTCTTAAAATTAAAAGTGGATAGGGATGCAGCTCAGTGTGAAGGCCCCAGTCAGTCAGACAGACAGACAGACAGACAGACACACACACACACACAGAGTTGAAAGGTAAATTGTATTCCTAGGAAAAGAAAGCTTTGTTATACTTAAGGTAGAGACAAAGATAAGAAAGTCCTAAAAGGGGGTGCCGGGGAGATGGCTCAGTAGAATAAGCGCTTCCCTGGCAAACTCAAGGATGTGAGTTCAATCCCTGTTTCCAAAGAAACAAACAAACAAAAAACTAAAAAAAAAGAAAGTCCTAAAAGGCACTTAAGCACATGCAGTGAGAAACATCTCCAAAAGTTTATGTCTCTTCTTCTTCTTCTTCTTCTTCTTCTTCTTCTTCTTCTTCTTCTTCTTCTTCTTCTTCTTCTTCTTCTTCTTCTTCTTCTTCTTCTTCTTCTT
>NW_004524588.1:3193050-3200931 GCF_000260255.1 Octodon degus
TCCTCCTTCCTCCTTCCTCCTTCCTCCTTCCTCCTTCCTTCTTCCTTTTTTTGGTGCTGGTGGTGGGAATGGAACCAGGATGTAGAGTATGCCAGGCAAGTACCCTGTTGAACTATTGAACTACATCCATAGTCTTATGTTTTGTTTTGTTTTTGAGATAAGTCTCATTAAGTTGCTGAAGCTGGGCTTAAACTTAGCAATTCTCCTGCTTCCATGTCCTAAGCAGTGGCAATTACAGGTGCGTGCCATCATGTCTGTTGTTGATTGTTTTACATGCTCCAGTGTTGGCCCCTGTTCTCTGTTGCAATCATCAGAAATCAAATCAAGATCATCTGAGGAATAAAAAGGGGGAATTAAAGACAAGGGTATACATAGGGCTCATGGAACTGAAGGATAGCAGGAAATAACAATTAAAATGCTTTGTTTGTCACTCAGAGAACTTACCCTCCAGGGCTAACTGGTGTTTTCTGTTTTGGGGGACACTTCACAGGCAATATATGGCTCTCCTACATATCTATAGCTCCATACTTCATTCTAGTTCTTGAGAAGACTGACTCAACCTTCTCTGGTTTCAGAAGCCCAGAAAACTTGGTGAACAGTGCCTAGAGGGAAATCTATAGCATTTAATGCATACCTTAGAAGAGAAATCTAAAAATGAATCACTAACACTCTACCTTAGGAAACTAGAAAAAGAGAAGTAAATTTGGACCCATATCAGTGCAATTAGAGATGAAAAAGACATAACTTCACTGAACACTGCTGAAATCCAGATGGTCATTAGTAACCATTCTGAGAACATGTTCTTCAATACATTGGAGAACCTAGCAGAAATGAACAGATTTCTAGACACATATGAATCACCAAAACTGACTTAAGAAGGTATAAAAACCCTCATCAGTCCAATAACAGGCAGTGAAACTGAGGTAGTAATAAAAAAATATCTACCAACTAAGAAAAGCCCAGGATGTATGGGTTTACTACTGAATCCTACAGGAACCCCAGGGAAGATCTAAAGCCAGCACTTGTTGAATCTTTCATGAGATTAAAAGGGAAGTAGTCCTTCCAGACTCTGTCCTTGAAGCTAGCATTGCTTTAATTCCAAAACCAGATAAGGACCCAACTAAAAAAGAAAACTTCAGAGGAAGTGGGAAGGTACATTTTTCTCCAAGGGGAATGGGGACCAAGAAGTTGAGGGGGAAAGGAGGGAGGAGAGAAATAGGCGAGGGAGAAAGAGAATTGGGGTGTGTTATGTACATGTAACAACTGCACACAAGGAATGTAAACAGGATGTACTGCAAATAGATACAAAAAAAAAAAGGAAAGAAAAAAAGAAAGAAGGGATGATGAGATGGGGGAGATACAGGGGACATGATCATCTAGAAACTGAAAGAAATGACAAAAAAAAGAAAAAAAAGAAAAAAAAGAAAAAGAAAAAAATACTCCCGGAGGGCTGACAAAAGAAACTAAGCCAAAATAAAACAAAATACTCCTGGAAATAAGCGATTATAGCAAAGTTGCAAAATTAACCAAAAGGAACCACAGATTAATTAATTAATATATTTATTTTTTGCAGTACCAGAAATTGAACTTGGGGCCTTGCATTTGTCAGGCAGACGCTTATGCTGCTGAGCTATCTCTCCAGCCCCACAAATCGAATTGTAAAGCACAAAATTGTCAAACTTCTAGGAAATAGCATAGAAGAAAATCTAGTTAATCCAAGGTTTTGTGATGACTTTTTATATTACCAAAGGCACAAGTCGTGGAAGCAAAACATTGATAAGCTAGACTACATTAAAGTTCCAATTTTTTCTCTTACAAAAATACACTTTGGAGAGAAGAAAAAGATTAATCACAGACTGGGAGAAGATATTTTTAAAAGCTATCTCAGATAAAGGACTGTTATCCCAAGTGTATAAAGAACTCTGAAAACTCAGCAGCAATAAAAGCTTAACTGAAAACAGGGCCAAAGACTTTAACAGAAACCTCACCAGTGAAATTTCAGTTGGATTCTTCTTATTTGTAACAAGGTGGCAAAGAGCATATGAAGAGATGCTGCATAGGATGGTAGAATATATTACATTTTAAAAATGACAAAAAAAATTGTATAGGCAACGAATTTCCTTAAGTTCACTGCCAAATGCTAAATTAGTACAATTAGTAGGTATGGTGCAGAATTTCATGCAAATGAATTGTGTGGAGAGTGTGTAAGTTAGTTGTATTTAAACAAAAACACAAAAAGGAGTGCACGAATTTGCTGCTGCTTAGAACACTGCAGTTTCTAGGACCAACTTCTTTTACTGATTTAAGAACAAAAAATAAAACAAAACAAAGACTTGTGCCTAAGAAGAAAAGATACTGCACATTAAATGTCAAAAGGAAATGAAAATTAAAATATCAGTGACATGCTTAGTACACTGGGGCTCTGGGCTCCATTCTGAACAGTATAGAAACAAACAAACAAACAAACAAACAAACAAACAAACAAATGAAGCTGTTGCCATCTATAAGAATGGCCAAAATCTAAAATGCTCAGGACGCCAAATGGTTGTAACAATGTGGAGTAACAAGAACTTTGATTCATCCCTGGTGGGAATACAGAATGGTACGGCCACTTTGGAAGACACTTCGGTAGTTTCTTTACAAAACTAAATATATTCCTATCATGAGATCCGGGGACCATGCTCTTTGGAATTGAGCACTGTATTCACACAAAAATGTGCACCTGCATTGTATAGCAGATTTATTCATCATTTCCAAAGCTTGAAAGCAGCTAAGATATCATTCAGTAGTTAAATGGATAAACTATGGTACATCCAGACAATGGAATAATATTTGGTGCTAAATAGAAATGGGCTACCATGCCATGAAAGGCCATGGAGAAGACTTAAATTACGAAGTGAAGAATCCAATCTGAAACACTTTGTGCTGTATGGTTCCAACTACATGATCTTTTAGAGAAAGCAAATATGGACCATAAAAAGATGAGTGGTTGTCAGAGGCTGGAGAGGTGGGAATTGAGGGATGAATGCATAGAGCCCAGAGTTTTTAGGGCAGTGAGACCCACCTTCTGTGATACTGTAATGGTAGATATATCTCATTCAACATTTTCTCAGCCCCATAGCATGCACAACACCAAGAGGGAACTGTAACAGACCGTGGTGACTTCAGGTCAGTGCAGGTTCATCAAGGGTATCATATGGGTCACTCTTTGGGGACAAGGATGAGGGGAGCATTGTGTTTCTGGAGACTGGGGGGTAGGGGCCATGTGGTGTAGCTCTGTAACTTCCACTCAGTTTTGCTGGCAACCTAATCCAGCTCTAAAAATAGAAAGTCTAATTAAACAGCAGAAAAAATATTGGAGCAGAAGTAGATTATATAAAGTTATTTTCTCACCCAATTCAAGTGGAGTTGAAAAAGACACTATAGAATCCGTTTATTGAAATGAAGCAAATATCTAGAACAGTCCTGATTCTTTTTTGTGTTAGAAGATTTGTCTCTTGCTCCATTATGTTGTGTAATGCACATTGGCTGAATGCTTCTATCAAAAATAGGCTTTTGGCAAAGTTTAAAAAGAACACCATATCCAGTGTTCTCTTGCCCATGAGATATGCTAGAAGTTAAGCTCTATGGAGTCCAAAAGTTGAGGGAAAGGGTAAGATTTGTTATGCCTTTGTAGATATAAAATGAGCAGATGTTCTAACACAGGTTGCAAGACTGTTGTGTATGTTTGAGAACTTGAGAGATAATGACTAAGGCTGGGAAAAATAGAGACAAAGGAACTTGTTTCCCAGTGTCCCGGAAGATAAGAGAATCTTTATGGCTGCCGGAGGGGTGTAGACTCAGCTGCAGTCTTTCTGGCACTGAAAGAAAAGGCATGTGGTAAAGTAGATGTGCTGCAACAGGACCTACGGGCCCAACGCGTCCCCATTAATGATATAAGGCCGCTTTCTCCCACAGGAGCCCAGGTGTTCAGTGCAGGTGTGCACACCTGGGGAGGAGGAAGCGGAACAAATTTAAACTGCCTTTCTTTGATGGCATTAGGAAGCTTGGGATGATTGAAGAGCTCCCAGGGTCAGAGTTGCCCAAAACAATAAGTAAGATTACTGAAGATAAGCAGGTATGGTGGCGCACGCCTGTAATCCCAGCACTCAGGAGACTGAGACGGGAGCATCGCTGCCAGTTCCAGGCCAGCCTGGGCTACAAAGTGAGTTCAAGGACAGCCTGAACTTCATAGCAAGACCTTGTCTCAAAAATGACAAAAATGAGGCTGGGGAGATAGCTCAGTAGAATAAGCACTTGCCTGGCAAGCACAAGGTCCTGAGTTCAATTCCCCAATATATATATATATATAGACAAAAGAAAACAACATAAAAAGCTCATGAAAGATATAATTTTTCTTTCTTTGCAAAAGGCACTGATGGTATTGGGTATGGTGGAATATATCTATAATCATAGCAGTTTAGAAGACTGAGGCAGGAAGACTTCAAGTTCAAGCCCAGCCTGGACAACTGAGTGACTTATTGATACCCTGTCTCAAAGAAAAAAATAAAAAGGGCTGGGGATGTAGCTTATTGCAAAGGTCATGGGCTTAATCCCCAGTACTGTGGGTGGGGGTAAAGGTAATGATGGTGAAATCTTCTTCTAAAAAGAAAAATCTGATTAGGAAGCAGTGATTTTCAAAATTATGTTGTATTAAATTTAAAATAGGTTAACCTATCAGTGAACTAGAATAGGTCTAGAAGATGTGAATAATACTAACAATAGTAACAAATCAATAGAAGACAACAACGTGTCTAAGAAAAACATCATTTAAAAACTAGTGATCAAAAATATCAGTCTGGAGAAAAATTACCCCCAGAAATATAATATACTTTGGTGGCTTGAATTTATTTATTTTGGATAGTTCCCTTTTCATTTTTCTTTAAGCATCAGCTTTCTTTCCCCTAAGATACCACCCCTGCTGTAATTTCTTAGCGTGAATTTTTTTCTCTGACTGTATGTGGTGTTGGTGGGCGGCTGAGTCGCTACCACCTCCCACGCAGAAGCTGAGGGCGATTCAGCCTTCCTTTCCTTCTCCAGCACAGCCAGGGAATGCACACTTGGCTCAAACTCAGCCAAGCCAATGGTCGCTCCTAGAGCTTTGATTAGTAGGCTGATAGGTGGCTAAGAGAGAATAGTGGTTGTCACACACACAGGCTATTCCAACTACAAAACAGCAGGTGTCCTTCCAATTTCTGGGCTCTCCATTGCTCCTTGGTCCCCTTCCCTAGCATCTTCTCTCAGACTCTTGGCAAGGGTTGGCATGTATTAGCCAGAGAGAACTTCTTTTTTTTGTGGCCAGCTCAGCCCGTCCTGGGGGCGGGGCTGGCATGGCATATGGTGCCAGGGATCAAACCGTGGTCCCTGTACTTGCCTAAGCTTGCCTAAGCAGGTGCTTTAGACCACTGAGCTATCTCACCAGCTCCAGAGAGAGCTTGTTACTATGCCCAGATAGAGGCTGCAACTCCAAAGAAATTATTAATAAGGCAGAGTGCATGGGAGATGGTTGGTAATGTTGTGGTTCCTTTTGGACTATGTTCTCCACAAGGCAGACACCCTGGAGATGACCTGATGGTTGACATTTTCCCCTCTTCTTTCCCCTAGAGGAAGCAGATACTCCCCTGCCCTTTTGATGTTGGGTTGGCCTTGTGACTTTATTGACCATGGTGATGTATGTGGATTGAATGGGTACCATGCCTGAGCAACTGCCTTAAGTATGACTAGCTAATTTGCTTCTGATGCATATTTTGAATTTAGCCATTCTGTTCCATCCTCCAAGAACTATCCCAAATCCATGATGACCTCTCCCAACTACTTCAGTGATTTTCTAACTTTTAGCTGTGTATCTCTGAAAACCAGCCTTCACATAACTGTCAGAGAAGAAAAGCCAACCCCAAGAGACCACTGCTGAAATGCCATCATGACTGGACTCCTACAGACTCCGTTAGCCTCATCCCCAGAATTCCCAGCTTCCCACTTTATGCTCACCTGTACCAAACACCTGAAACATCCTGAACATGCTCCCACGCCTTTGTCCATTGTGTTTCTTGAGCTGACCCTTTTCTTCCTTCCCCTAACTTTTGTCCAAGGTCATCTCAGTACCAGAGCTTCCAGAAAGTCTTCCTAGCACTTTTTAGGTATGTCCACTCCCTGCCTTCCATACATTCCTGTACTTCCCACACTGAAATTAAATGATTTTCTCCACATCTTTCTCTTCTAATAAATTGTCATCTCCTGAGGGCACATTGTATCCTGTTGGGTTTTTATCTTCAGATTCTGGTGCCTGGTACAATATAGGTGTGGTGTTGAAATAAACCACATTTGTGGAGCTGAAATAGACCAAATTAAACATTAATACAAGAAAACTCTGAATTGTCTCAAAGCTTTTGGTTGTTCTTACAAAGCTGACAATACTATAAATTGGTTCTCCTGAAAAACAATATAGAATATGTGAAAGAAACTATTTTCTTTGGCATTTTCCCTTTTGTAAATACTCCCCAAAGAAATGCCCTGAAGACTGTAAATGGACAGTTGTACTGGCAATTCTAGCTACAATAATGAACAAAACTGGAAGCAGTCCAGGTGTCTAGGAGGGAAATGACTTAGCAAACAATGGGATTATTACATAGCTATTAAAAATGACAGAGTTGAGGACTGTGTCAACAGAGAAGTGTGTATCTGCAGGAACCTGAAGTGGAGAATAGAACTCAGATTAGTGTTTTAACACTGGTATTTAAGGACATATGTGTACCTTAGCAGAGATCAGAGGCCAATCTGGAGAAATGAAAAGGGCTCGAGTTCAGTGTTCTCTGACTTTTATTTTCTCTTGTGAAGTCCCATGAATTTGTGACAAAAATAGTTGAGATTCCATGCCATAGAGATATCTTAAAGTCTTCAGCAGAGTAAGTCCTGTTGAATAATCCAACTCAATGGTAATTTAATGTTAAATTCCCACAAAATTGTTATGAAAATGGTTGTAGTCAGGGTTTACAAGGGAGACAATTTAATAGAGCGCACATAATTTATAGGATTATTGTATGGTAGTCACCCAAATACAATAAGAGTCAAATACAAGAGGGCAGGAAATCTGTCCATGCACTAGAGACCCAAAGAATCCAGATAAGACCTGGATCCCATGACAGTGTACTGCATGAGTCCAGCTGGAAGCTTAGAACCCATGACAAAGTCTCATGCAGGCCTGTTTCATGGATCTGCCCTGGGAAAGCCGGGAGGTCAGTGGTGGAAGCTAGAATGCATATGCCAGGGGATGAAGGATCTGTATGAGCCCCTGAGGGAGCTGGATAACTTTATTTTTATTCATTTTTCTTTGGCATAACCTGGGATTGAACTCAGCCCCTTGCACTTGCCAGGCAAGTGCTTATTCTACTGAGCAATCTCCCCGGCCCCAATATTTCTGGATAACTTTATTTTTATTTCCCTGAGGGATTTGCACTGGAGCCAGGAAGCAATGCTCAAGGTAAGGACCAGAGCTCCCCCGTGAAGTACCACAGCCGTCCTCAGTGACAGTGAGGTCCTGAGCTCCTTCACTGATGAGAACAGCTATGTAAACGTCAGGAAAGTCATTGAGACAAGCTTCTCCAGGAGAACCACCTCTTCCTCTCCAGTTCACCCTTTCATGTTGCTGGCAACAATCCTCAGGTGGACTCCCCCACACCCAGTACCACTGGTTCAGTTCAGTGGGGTGTTACAAGTTGACCACCATGTGTCAATTCACCACAAAAATAATGACTCTTTCTTTCTTTCTTTCTTTCTTTCTTTCTTTCTTTCTTTCTTTCTTTCTTTCTTCCTTCCTTCCTTCCTTCCTTCCTTCCTTCCTTCCTT
>NW_004524588.1:3201031-3232385 GCF_000260255.1 Octodon degus
TTCTTCTTCTTCTTCTTCTTCTTCTTCTTCTTCTTCTTCTTCTTCTTCTTCTTCTTCTTTCTTTCTTTCTTACTTTCTTTCTTTCGTCTTTCTTTCGTTTTAAGGACAGGGTCTACAGGGTTTTATTATGTAGATGGGACTTATAGTGATTCTCCTGTTTTCAGCCTCCCAAGTGCTGGGATTACAGGTTTATGCCACCATGCCCAGTCTCAATCGCTGTCTCAGTGTGCCCCAGGGGCAGGGCCAGCACAGCAGGATGGAACCTAGGCCACTACACTCTGCCTAAGCAGGCACTTTAGTCCACTGAGCTATCAGACCTTTCTTTCTTTCTTTCTTTCTTTCTTTCTTTCTTTCTTTCTTTCTTTCTTTCTTCTTTCTTTCTTTTGTTCATTTGTTCGTTCGTTTGTTCGTTCTTTCTTTCTTCTTTCTTTCTCTTGAAGACAGGGTCTCGCTGTGCAGTTCAGGCTGGACATGAGCTCACTTTGTAGCCTAGGTTTAACTCAATCTCACAATGGCCTACCTACCTGGGCCTCCTGAGTGCTGGGATTACAGGCATGTGCCACCATATCTGGCAAGAATGACGTTTCTTAAATGAACACAGTGCTTCTCTCTCTTTTTTAAAACATCGTTTTTTAAAAAATTAATTTACATAGCAATTATACATGTGTATGGGGTACCTTGACACTTTAATACATGTATACAGTATAGAATGATCAGGTCAAGTCAGATGAGTGAAATTAAGTAACTTGTTTTGTTTTTGCTGTATGGAAGACTGCACCCAAGGCCTTCACACTGAGCTGCTTTTTCAGCCTTTTAAACACTTTTAAAAATATTTATTTACTTATTTATTTGGAGACAGGGCCTTGCTAAGTTGCTAAGTTTCACTAGCCTCCTGCATCAGGATCTTAGTTTACTGGAATTATATGCTTACACTATTAGACTTTGCTCCATAGTTATTTTCTTAAGTAAATTTGCCAAGTCCCTACGAGAGCTTTACTCTGCACTACAACCCTTACATCCTTGTGAAATTCACAAAGCACCCGGCTCTCATCCTCTGGCAAATGTGCATTACTTTACTTTTCTTTATTCGAGTGAATATATGACTTAAGTTACTTCCTGGTTGATGAGACTCAATACCTGACACCCACAATTAATTAATTCATTAAGTTACTTATTTTTATCTGCTTTACACCATTTTTTTATTTTTTAGAGACAGTACAAATTAGAATTAAAACAAAAATATTACAAGTGATACAGAATCTCGCTTAACAAAGTAATATGAATTTCACAGTATTTGTTGTGATTCATAGTGTTGTCTTCCAACCAGTTATTCTTATTATCAGATATATGCATGTAAAATGGGTCAAAGAAAAAAAACAGAAAGAAATACATTAGAAATTAAGAAGAGAAACATATCAATTCTTGATGGAAAATACCTGTTCCATGTTATGCCTAAGATGTTTGATATTCAGACAGATAGTGAAGTTAAACCCAACTGCATATGTTGTACGGTAATAATAAGCTTCTCCTCTGGAGGGTTAACAACCTAAGTTTGCAGACCAAAAACGAGAGAAATAGAAGGGCTGCAAGGACAGTCAACATTTTGACCGTAGCATTTCAAGGTCAGTGAAGACTCAGGACATAGGAGAACCTATACTGTAACATCATGTAACTCAATTGTGTCCCAAATTTTCTGATCAAGGAGATTATGGGGCCACAGAGGAAAGTGATCGATGATGTAGAGTGTGCCTAAGGAGAGTTACATGGAGAGAAAACATTCTCTCAGGCTTTCACAGAGAACAAACTGGTCAAGCAATGGCCATGACTCATCCACATGGCTGACACTGACAAAGGATCTGCAAACTGCAGTACCAGGTTACAGGATAAATCTTGAGGGTACTTGACTGACCTTATCAGATACAAAAGTTACATTTCTTGTTACGTAGGTCTTGCTTTATCTTGGTCTTAACCATCCAGCAGAAAAGTATAAAAATGAGGTATATGGGGCTGGGGAGATGACTCCGTGGAATAAGCGCTTCCCTGGCAAGCGCAAGGGCCTGAGTTCAATCCCTGGTTCTTCAAAAACAAAAACAACAAGGTATATAAAGTAAAGCCATATTAATATACTGAGCTGTGAAAGGCTCAAGTCAACAACTTCTTTTTTTTTATAATTTTTTAAAAATTAATTTATTTTATTTATTTATTTGTGTGTGTGTGTGGCCAGCTCAGCCCACCAGGGGGCGGGGCTGGCCGGCATGTGGTGCTGGGGGATTGAACCACGGTCCCTGTGCTTTGCTAAGCTTGTTCTAAGTAGGTGTTTTAGACCACTGAGCCATCTAACCAGCCCAAGTCAACAACTTCTGTGGATAACCCACTACTATTGTGGACTGCTGGACTGTGTTGGATTGTTTTGCTGAATTCATGCGTCTATAGTATGTAGATGCCAATGGAATACCTATCTCTGATAGGACTAAACAAAAAAAGGGGATACAAAGGAAGGACCATTTTGTATCTGTATATGCAGAATGGTTAGGATAGATATACAGCTACTTTCGCTCAATTCAATGAGAAGAAAGATTTATACTAATAGTGTTTGGACAGGATATCCTGTCCGCATCTTGTACTATGAATAACCACTAAGAAGATAACAATGTACAATGTATTAATTATTGAAACTGTTCTATTAATCAGTTTTGAAACTGTCTTATTGCTTTGTTTCTCAATAAAATAAAAAAAGAACATTTATTTGCAATTTTAAAAAATGGACTGCTGGACTATTTTGGAATATTTTGCTGAGTTCACACACCTATAACATTTAAATGATGGAACTAAACAAAAAAAGGGGTATACAGATGAATGATCATTTTGTATCTGTGTATTCAAAATGGTTAGAATAGATATATAGCTACATTCTCTTGATTCAATGAATAGAGGGATTTGTTCTAATAGTGTTTATAAATAGGATATCATGTCTGCATCTTGTACAACAAATAACCACTAGGAAGACAGTATGCAATGTGTTAACTATTGAAACTCTCCTACCAATTTGATTTGAAACTGTCTCATTGCTATTTGTTTCTCAATAAAATTATGGGAAAAAAAAAGAAATCAAGCTCAGCCAGATAGCTCAGCAGATTAAAGCACCTGCTTAGGCAGGGTGCAGGGGCCAGGGCTCCATCCCCAAAGTGCAGTGCTGGACCCACCCTCAGGGTGAATCAGGGTGAATGAGACTGGGCATGGTGGCTCATGCCTGTAATTCCAAGGCTTGGGAGGCTGAAAACAGGAGGATCACTACGAGTCTGATCTGTGTAGTGAGACCCTGTAGACCCTGTACTAAATACATAAAAAAAGAAAGAAGAGAAAAAGTACAAACAATTGAAAAGAAAGATACAAAACAAATAAAGTATTATCTGCTCCTTTCCATAGACCAGCAGAAATGCACAGTGCAGTTGTCCAAACCATCCTGCTTACATACATAGACAAATCTCTTTTCCCCACTCGCTCTCCTGTCCTGCTCCTCAACTCAGTAACTCCTTTTGAATAAGTTCATTCCCTTTTACCAGGGCCTACTGTCCCCTTCAGATTCCATTTTTCTCTTTCAGATTCTCACCCTAAGGAGACAATATGATGTTTGCACATGAGGGTCTGATTTATTTCACTTAAGAGACACCCACAATTTATAGAGGAAAGGTTTATTTTAGCTGGTAGGCAGTCAGCATGGCAAACAGGAAGCAGCAAGTGATCCAGGGAAGAGGAGGGCTATACGCTACCCCTCCAGGCCACGCCCCCAGTGACCCACCTCTTCCCACCAGGCTTCACCTCCCAGCATCATCCCCTGCTGTAAACCCATCAGTGGACTGATCCAGTCACTTCTCAAAAGTCCCACCTATGAGCCCACGAGGTTTTGGAGGGACATTTAGACGTAAAACAAGACAATGTACTTATTAAAACTGATTACAAAGGAAAGTCTTGAAGACTTGTGACCTAAACCTTATATTCATAAACTGTCTCAATTTTGGGCAATTGATATTCTCTCTAAATAGTCCTTGAGATATATTGAGAAGGATTTATAGGAAAATGTCATCATCATATAACTAACTTGTGCTAGTGTACTGCTGTAGTTCAAATGAATTTGTATTTTTATAAATCCTGTAAGGACTGTGAGCAGCAAAATACTGATATTATAAGACATATTATATTGCAATTAAAAGGGATAATGCACAAATTTTATAAACTACTTTAGAATTTCACTTTTCTAATTTACTGGGCGCCTCAAAAAATGGAGGCAGCTCAGGAGTTCAGGAGGCTCTGAACATAACTATCATTTTATCTTGTGAGAACCTCTCTTTCTTTCTTCCTCTTGGAAATGCAATAGTTTTAAGGAGAAGCCTAAAGCTATTGGATGTTCCTAATTTAACTGTATAAACTCTTAACACAGGCTACTGCCTCCTAGCCTTACTGTTTCTATTGCCATACAACATTAAAAACTAGCAGCTCCCGGGACAGTGGTTCCCTCTCAGCTGCAGTCAGAACCACTTTTGTTTTCCCAGACCCTAATCCACACATCCTGAGTGAGACTCTCCAGGGCTCTTTGTAACCAGGTGTGATGGCACATACTTATAATGTCAGCTACTTGGAAGGCCAAGGCAAGAACATCATAAGATTTAGCTCAAACTGGACAACTAATTGTGAGCCAGTCTCAAAATAATAACTAAAAAAGTAAAAAACTGGGTTGAGGATATAGCTCAAGGGTAGAGCAATATGATCTTTCTTTCTTTCTTTCTTTCTTTCTTTCTTTCTTTCTTTCTTTCTTTCTTTCTTTCTTTCTTTCTTTCTTTCTTTTCGTGCAGGGTCTCAGTACACAGATGGGACTTGTAGTGTTCTTCCTGTTTCCAGCCTCCCCAGCACCGGGATTACAGGTGTGCACCACTATGCCAGGTCTTGGTGGCTGGCTCAGTGCACCTGGGGATGGAGCCAACACGGCATGTGGTGCAGAGGAAGCAATATGATTCCTTAACCATACGAGAGCCTCTTCTCCTTCCTGCATTGAAATTCCTGGTGGTTTCAGGACTCAGAGTGCAATACGGTGTGGGTATTATGCTACCTGAGTTTAACAAAGCTGAAGAAGCGTACATGGTAGCATGTGCCTGTAACTCTGGTACTCTGGAAGCTGAGGGAGGAGGATCAGGAATTCAAGGCCAGTCTGGGGTACCTGGTGAGAACCCTTCTGGAAAATCAAAACAAAACACTCCCTAAACCAAACCAAACCAAACCAAAACAACAACAAAAACAACAGATTTGAAGGCTAGTCTAAGGGCCAACTACCATTTCAACTTTATCTCTGTGAAATGATATTACAAATGCCAACACACACACACACACACACACACACACACACAAACACAATGTAGAAAATAAGTTTGAAGACATAGTCCCTAGACTTTTTGGAAAAAACTGCCCACTTAGATATTTTAATGAAGTTATCTTAAATTTGTCAGCCATAGTCCCAGCTACTTGGAGTGAGGTTGAGGCAGGAGAATCACTGGGGTCCACCAGGAGTTCAAAGCCAGCCTGGGCAACATAGCAAGAGCTCATCTCACACACACACAACATGTGTGTGCATGTGTGTGTGTGTTTAGTTGTTCCTCAAAATTCTTTTTTTCCCCTCAAGATTCTTATTATGATTTATGAAAGCCAACAAGTGTTTGCTTGAAAACATTCAGTTCAAGCATCAATTCTTATAAATAATATAAAGTGTCAGGTTTTTACAAAGTAAAACTAACTACAAGTAGCCCAGTGTCTCAGTGTTTTACTAGAAAAACAGATATAACACAACATACACAGGCCTATGAGAAATTACACATTGGCTAACAACAGTCAGCCACAGAGTTGGATGAGGAAGCGTGCAGAGGGCATCTGCATGCTGCTGGAGATGCAAGGTTTCAGCCTAAGGTCTGGAGCTCACTGAAGTGTCTAGGGCAGGACCCCACCAGGAGGTAGATGGGCTCTGTCAGAGTGCTGCAGCCTCCATGCTAGAGGTCAGGAGACAAGACGCAAGCTGAAGGTGCGGACTGGAGCACCTCCAAAGAACAGAAGTGTTTCCTCATTCCCCCTTTATGCCATCCAGGTGTGTACACTTGCTGAGCTGCTTTAGTTAAGCTTCCAAACTTCCCAAGTTGACACAATCAATCAACCATTTTTCTAATGGTGTTCACCTAAGCCCAATTATACAAGACAATATCCAGAGAAGTTGGGTGAGGAAGTTTTCAGGATCTTCTGAAGAGTCAGGGTACAGATCTCCTTGTCCTCTTACCTGTTCCAGTTTGGATATCAAGTGTCCCCCAAAACACTCATGATGAAAGCTTGCTGTTGGGAGGTATCAGAAGCTTGGGTCTAGCTTGGGCCTGGGAGGTCTTTAGATCATTCAGGGAAGGTCTTGAATCAGACCATGGGGCCCTGGCACCCTCCTCTTCCTCTCTGGTTTGTTTATTGAACTTGAGATGAGCAGTTTTACTTTGCCAGGCACCCCTGCTACGATGCGCTGCCTTGTTACAGGCCCAACTGACCATGGCCTAAGGTTTTCCAAAGCTGTGACTTTCTCTTTAGAAGTTTGTTATTTCAGGTATTTTGTTATAGTGATGGAAGCTTGGCTAATCTATTCCTCCCCAGCTCACCCTGGTGTACATTCCACTTTTGAGCATGCCTATGAGGAGCAAGGAGGACATTCTTTCCCTTCTTATCTCCAAAATACAGGCGGACACAGGAGGCAACTTGATTGAAGTTATGTTTCTCTTGGGTGGCTAAATAGCTCAGCAGATTAAAGTGCCTGCAAGCAGGCCTGGGGACCAGGGGTGTGATCCCTGGGCCTGCCATGCTGGCTCCACACCCAGGGATGCGCTGAGATGGCAATTGAAGTTGGGCATGGTGACATGTGCCTGTAATCTCAGCTCTTGGGAGACTGTAAACAGGCAGATCACTATGAGTAGGATCTAGTAGTGAGACCCTGAACACCCTGTAGATCCTTCCCTAAAATACAAGATAATAATAATAATAATGAAGTTATGTTTCTCCTTTGATGAGCTCCAGCCAGAATATTTGGGTGTGGACAGAGTTCAGAACGACCCCGTTCAATACAACTGCAGCTTTGAGTAATGGTGTCTTATTGGTAAGTACAAATTATAGTTATGAAGGTGACTGATTTAATCACGTTACAGGATGCTATAACTGTTGAAACTTTCCAAAAGACCAAGGGAATTGAGATAATAATCATTTCAGCAAAAAACAAGCTTGACCTTTCTAATTCAGAGGTTACATGTTAGAGGAAGAATCATATATTTTGGGGTTCTGTATATGTCACTTTCCAGGCTGGGTGCCAACCACTTCTGAACATCCCAGAGATAACCATCCTCCACATGATCTGTTTTGTGGCAACCTCATAGATGCTACACTCATTTTCCCCTCCTGAATTACTCAGATAACTGTCACCTTACATACTTTACTAACCTGTGGGCAGAATCCATCCATTTAACTAGCACATCAGCCAGAGCTGCTGCTACTACAAATGAAAACTCAGAGAGGCATATCTCTGCTGCTATGGGAAGCTTATAATTAGCTCTGTGCAGCCTGACCCCACTGATTTTTTCTGACGCATTTGGCCTGCAGTGTGCCCTTCCTGAGACCTCCCATCTCTTCTCCACAGCTGGATATGCCCAGAACTGCACGCAGCACTTCCTGTGGGTGTGGTCTTGCTTTCTTAAGGCGCCACAGTGCCTGCAGCAAACTCAGCCAATGGACCATGGTCTACCACTTCGAGGTTCACAATGCTTTTTGAAATAATATCAAGGGCTATGAGTGGCTGTATTAGATTTGAGCGTTTTCTGCCCACTCCCATTTCTTTTTGAAAATGATTTTGTAATGGTGGTATCTCAAGAAAGACTATAATTGGTCAGCCCAGGGTGTATGTGAGAGCTCTCGGATGGCGTCACTAGCTGTTCTCAGGAGAGGAAAGGCAGGGTATCTCCCCTGGGAGGATGATGCCATTTGTTTCAAGTTGGGGAAGGGCCTGTGTTCTCTTCCTGCATCAAGGGGAAAGCGAACACACAATGTTCGTTTCCTAAATACGGGATGTGCTGTGCTGGCAGGTCATTTTCCACCAGGTCACTTCCTTCTGGATGAAGGCAGCAGGGGTCAGGGGCGGAAATGGCAAATTCTCAGAATGAGACCAGGCTTTCCCAGGACAGTCATTGGTTCTCTGAGACTATAAAGCATGCTCATCCAGAAACAGCCTCTGGTTTTCCTTTCCCGAAGGCAGCCAGAACAGAATGGTAAGTGGGGAGGCTAGAGGGTTGCTGTCGGAAAAATACCCATTGGATTGGCAAAACTGAGGCTTGGGTCCTGGTCCACCATATATTTGGGGTGACTTTTGTTTCACTGGGAAGTGGGATTATGGACTCCAGCAGGTAAAACGAAGAGTCTCCCCAAATGAGGAGACTAGGATGCTAGATTAGCTCTGAGAGGAGTCGGCTGCATGTAGTGCAGGTCCTGTTTCTACTTCCTTTTCTTTGGGACGATATTAACTGTTTCTGCTGCAATCTGCACAGTTCTGAAATTTTTTGTTTCTTATGCTTACTTACTGCTTTTAAGAAGTTCATGACAGTGAAAAACGCAGCAGCTATGAGGGTGAGAATCTTTTGACAACTAGCAAAAGAATGTACTTTGATCCCAGGAAATTCAGATTTCTGTTTGTTCATCACCTTCCATTGGCTTCAATTCAACTTGGTACAAGCAAGCCCTTGGTGACTTTTTAAACAAACTTTGGGCCAGTTGATTTTATTTAACAGTTATTCAGTTTTTTTTTTAAAGGAAACACAATAAAGAGAAAAGAAGCATTAATTGATGCAGCTCAGTTTTAATAAAGTACCATCAAAGACGGAGATCTCTCAAGTGGTGATGGGGCCCTAGCTGGGCTACACAGTAGAAAACACTCTTAGGCTTGATTCTAAGAGCCTGAAAGAATAACAGGCAGTAGGGTGTGGCTTCAGGTGAGCACCTAATTTAGGTCCTGTTGCTTGGTTTTTTTCTGTACTGGGGCTGGATCTCAAGGCTTTCCCACTGAGACACAAGCCAGCCCCTTTTTATTTTGAGACACAGTAAGTTTGATAGACAATATAGTTTTTGAGATTGTGGTGACTTGTCTTTTTTATTTATATGAGAGACAGAGACAGAGACAAAGACAGAGGAGATGTTAGGATCCAAGTCTTTATATAACAAAAGGGTTGTATAAACTATAAAGTGTTATCTTTCAAAAAGCAAAGGCTCCTGTTTTGGAGTAGTTTTCTAGGATATTTTTCTTTTTGGGGGGCTGGCTCAGGCTGCCTTAAGGGTGGGTCTGGTATGGCATGTGGAGCTGGGGATCGAACCTCCGTCCCCTGTGCCTGACTGGGTTTGCCCAAGCAAGCACTTAAACAACTGAGCTAACCGGCAAGCGCCCCCCTGGAGTAGCCTTCTATTCCAAACCCACACCCCATGTTATTTAACAGGTAATCCTACTGTAGCGGTAGCTTTCCTTAGGGGGGGGCGGGAAGCAGAAGACAGCGGTGCTATTATTTGTATATGCAGATATAAGGCCAGAAAGTCGGACCAGACTTCAGAACTGCTCTTTGAGTCAGGTGTGGTGGTATATTCCTGGGGAGGCTGAGGCAGGAGGATCGTTGAGTTCAAGAACAGCCTGGGCTACACAGAGAGCTCAAGGCCAGCCTGAACTGCATAGCGAACCCACACACACACACACACACACACACACACACAGGCCCACAAGGACTTGACCCATGACCCAGTGGGAGCCCACTCATGGCTGAGCCGGTACCTGGGGCCTCCCATGCCTCCCCAGTGCGCATGCCAAGCAAGAGCTGCAGGGGGAGCGGCTGGCAGATAGACAGGGTGCTAACCGCGTCTGTGTTCCCGCAGGGCACGGAGCCGTCCCCCGGGCCACCGGGCTCCGATGCGCTGCGACGCTTCCAGGGGCTGCTGCTGGACCGGCGCGGGTTGTTGCACGGGCAGCTGCTGCGCCTGCGCGACGTGGCCCGGAGGCTGGAGCGCCGCCGCCACCGCTCCCTGGCGGCGCACGTGGCGGGCAGCTCGCTGAGCGCGGCGGGCGCGGTGGCCGCCATCGTGGGGCTGTCGCTCAGCCCGCTCACCCTGGGCGCCTCCTTGGTGGCGTCGGCCGTGGGGCTGGGGGTGGCCACCGCCGGAGGAGCCATCACCATCACATCGGACCTCTCCCTCATCTTCTGCACCTCCCGGGAGGTGCGGCGGGTGCAGGAGATCGCAGCCACCTGCCAGGACCAGATGCGCGACATCCTGAGCTGCCTCGAGTTCTTCTGCCGCTGGCAGGGCCGCGGGGACGTCCAGCTGCTGCAGAGCGGGAGGAACGCATCCATGGCCCTGTACAACTCAGTCTACTTCGTGGTCTTCTTTGGCTCCCGTGGCTTCCTCATCCCCAGGCGCGCCGAGGGGGCCACCAAGGTGAGCCAGGCGGTGCTGAAGGCCAAGATTCAGAAACTGGCTGAGAGCCTGGAGTCCTGCACCGGGGCCCTGGACGAGCTCAGTGAGTTGCTGGAAGTCCGGGCCCAGCTCTGCCCCAAGTCCGGCCGCGGCCACGCCCTTGGGATCTCTGCTGCCGGCACGCAGGCTTATTTTTCTGAGAACATCCCTTCCTTCCCAGGACCATGGCCAGAAACCCTCCCCGCGGGATCCCCCAGGACAACACCAAGTTGGGTTCGGAACTGAGTGCAAAGTATGAGAAAAACTGTGCTGGGAGTGGACGATTCCTCAGGGCCCTTCTTCCCCAACATCCTGCTCCCGGGGCTGGACTTGAGCCCTGGGGACGCTCCCTTGTAGATCTTAGAGCAGTGTGTGACCCAAGACCCCTTTCCCATGTCAAAAACCTCCTTGGTTTCACACAGTGGAGCAGCCACTCCTGTTTTAGAATTGTTTTGGGGTCCCTACCCTGTTGCTTTAAGCTGAAGGGGGGGGGGACGGTGGGGTGGGGGGTGGCACCTACTTTGTCCTCCCAATGCCGGGCTAGGCTTTGAGGTTCTTGGAGTGCCCCTGGGGGGACCCACACTTCTCTTCCAGAGTTTCTGATACAAAGTTCCTGCAGACATCCTCTGAACACTGTGGAAGGTTTAGGACCCAGTGAGGACTGGGGCTGAGGCAACCTCCCTTTCCTGTCCCCTGAGTTTACCCACTCACAGAGCAGCCAGGGTGGCTTCAGTCCAGGCCTCCAGGTACCCTGAGAGAAAAGTCACCTGAGTCGTCTAAGTCTGCATGAAGAAGCTCAGGCCAAGACAGGTGTCAGTTACTGACATCCCTGTTTGGAGAAGAGAGCAGTGAGTGGAGTTACAGGCTTTGATTTCTTACAGGCTTTGGTACTGCTGTGTGACTGGCCACCGGATCTCTCTTAGACTGGCTGGTTTTCTGTTGTATAAGACAAAGACATGAAGATCTTAGCCTGTTGTACAAATACCAAGACAAAGCATCTAACACAGTGCCTGGCTCATAGTGTGGTTCCTGGATGGCTCTTTCGCATCAACAGGGTCTTTTTAGACTGGCACATTTTGGGACTCAGCCCTGGATTTATAGAATCAGAAACCTGTGGATGTGGGCCCAGGCAACTCCTGTTTAAACAACCCTGCCCAGGCGATTCTGAGGCAGGAGGGTTGAGAGCCACTGGAGCAAAAGTTAATTCCTGATACCCTCAATAGGCCTTATCTGTAGGGGCTCCACGGTTTTGAGAATCATTCACAGAAGGTCAAGGACAGATTGTCCCTGAAGCCTGAGAAAGAATGTGGGCGTGTCCCTGAGCTGGCCAGTGCTTCTGGGGTAGTTTCTGCCCGTTGAACTAGGAGATGTGACACAGGGCGCCCTTTAGAGGGCAGTGTTGCCCACTCATTGTGGAAACTGGTACAGAAAGGAATGTGAATTTACCAGAAACTGACTTTTCTCTGTTACCTTCCCTGAAAGTTCCAGGCTATCTATTTTTAAATTTATTTTAAGTTTTTAATTTAATCACTATTATTTGAATTTAATTTTATTTAATCACATTTAGAAAATAATAAGACCAGTGTGTTTCTGAATAGGAGACGAATAAGGCTCTTTTTAAGAGACGAGGTTGAGTGTGATTTTCTAAAGTCTTTCATCTTCAGAGGGACTTTTGCTCTAGTATTTTAAGTGATCTTTTCTAAGTGTAGGGGGTTCTTCACAGAGAGACCCAGGAGCTGATTTTGAGTGTGTGAATTGAGGCTTGACTTGTGGGCTATATAATTGTTGCAGCATATTCATCCAACAGGTCCTTTGTCAGAAGATAACACGTGACCTGGGAAGAGAACTTATTTCATTCAGGAAGAGAAAAATAAGAGACACATGAAAGAAAGTCGTAGATCTTGGGAATCTGATGTCCTGCAAAGTTGTGTCTTACGGGTGACAGACAAAATAGCCCGTGTGATGGCGATGTTGTGTCACTTTGGGGGCTGTTAGAAACCTATCAGCTATGTCTAAGAAAATATCTAGAATTTCCTCAATTTCCATCCTTTCTAGTATAGTGTTGAAAAATTAGTTGAAAAGTCTTTAGAACCACAGACAAAAGCCTTGTCTGTGTTACCTCTATTTAGTATGCTCTATACATTTGCCATGTCTACCTCCACACTTCCCAGTGTTGGTTGTATCTAAGGAAGTGTAATTTTAGCACTGGGGAAGGGGTGGATGTTTCTATATTTTTACTTTTCCCATAAATAGCAATTGGTCTGTTTCCTGGTTTATTTTTAAATTGACACTGGCTTTCTTTTAAAATTAGTGTTATTCTAGACCGCTTATGCACAGATACTGCTGAGAAGCACCAGAACATGTTATGGCAAAAACAATACAGCCCTTCCCTAACTCCATCATTTATCAGTGCTTCAGTTATGTTTCCCAAGGCTTGACATGTTTCCTAGAAAGACAGGGTACTTCTGAAAGCAGCAGCAGCAACAGAAAACTTCCTGTGCCTTGAATCTTTGGAGTCTATTAAAGCTCAAAACTTCTTTAGTGGCCCACTTTACACATATGGAAGAGTGCCTGCTTTGGGAACCATAGCTGCATGTAGTAGAAACTCAGTGAATGCACTTGAGTAATGTAATTAATGACTTGACTGTATTAATAAGGATTTGTTGATAAAAGATCTTCCATCCTCTCATGTGTCTGTGATAAAAAGCGAAGCTGTTACTAGGATTTAGTCGAAGTTCAGTTAAATCAATCCTAGCGACAAACATTCTTTCTTTCATGGGAATGCAAATAAGGCTTTTTCTTAAGGCCTTGATTTTATAAACAAAGAGACTGAAATGGCATGTCGTAAGGGGAGAAGGGAGAGGGGGCATTTAGATTATAAATGTACTTTACAAAAATGTCAGGGTTTGAAAAATACACGTGTTCATACTAAATCTTGAAGTTCTCTGTTCATTCCTTGGGTTTGTAGTCAGTCATTTGGATTCCTTTGTTTCACAATAAAGGAGACTCATTTATTTCTGCATTTCAAGGATTTAATAAAACTGCATTCTGCTCCATTAAAGAATAAGCCTTAGCAAACATTCTGCTTTGAGCCACTTGCCAGCAGACACCTGTCATTCCTGATATGGTAAATGTCAAAACTGAAAGTATTTACTGGGAGAAATAAGAGAGAGAGAGAGAGAGAGAGAGAGAGAGAGAGAGAGAGAGAGAGAGGTGTGGTGTAGAACCCATTCTAGATCAGATATGTCAGGCAGTCAGTCCACTTGATACATTTCTCATTCAATAGCTTGCTATGAAAGAAAGTAGAGGGAATTGAAACTCTGAGATAAAGACACTTTACAGGGGTGAGTGGGGATACAGTTAAAAGTAGAAACTTTGTAGCTCATTGTTTCCCACTGTAGCAAAATTGCTCCTTTTCATTTATTGAAATAAATTGCTCCCGTTTCAAACTTTTTTTTATCTTTCTGTAATTAGGTAGTCTCATGTTTGCCTCAAGATGAATTAGTAGGTTTGTCGAAGGCCACACATTCACTAATTTTTGCTCAGAATATTCAGCATCCAATTATATGAGTCAATTTTTAAAGTAATCAATTCATATGTAGGAGCTCTTTTCTTATCTAGGAAGCAGACTTCTACCACTCTCGAAAACTTTTGAGTATTATTACAACTTGGGAAGTGGTCCAAAGGAAAGGTAGAATCAGTTAAACTAGCATTCATAAAACCCAAATCCTAGAGAGAAGCAGGCAGGGAATATGAGGGTCAACATCACTATCAGGAAGGCAAAACTTTTGCAGAAATCTCCAGGGGACTTCACCTTTTAAATCACTGATCTTATCTACGCAAGGCAGCCTGGGAAATGTAGTTTTTAAGCTGCAGATTATGCTGCCATGAATACACCTTAGAGTTCTATTGGTAAGGAAGAAAACATAAGTGGCCATTGGAGGGCAGGAGGGGTGTCCCATGATTCAAGCCAAAGGCCCATTGTGGTTGCTGCAAGCAGCTGGGAGCTGCTCTCTGAGTGCCAGCATCTGCGTCTGTACCTTAGCAACACTCCTGGGTCTGAATGTTGCCCTATTCATGGCTGCCTTGCTAAAATGAGGCTGTGTCCACAGGACCCTCACTGCCGTAGAGTGGGATCCTATCTTGGTGGAAGCATATGGAATTCCTGTAGTAACAAGTGTTCTTTCAGCTAAGCGCAATAAATCTGTGGAGTTGACAGGGCTTGGGATGTTACTTTTTGCTCCTGGCAAGCTCACAAAAGGGGAAGTAAACTCAGCTGAGGTCTGGAGTAGGATAGAGAGAGCCATCAGATCTGGAAGCAATCTCTCAACAATGTGAGAGTTGTTAGGAGGAAGGAAAGAGTGTTGCTAGATCGAGACCTATATGGGGGCTGGGAATGCAGATGGGGTCCTCAGGACCAACTCGCCTGATTGGCATCCATGCTGCTGGAGTATGGAGAATGATCTCCATGGTGGCCTAGTCTGTGTGGATAAAGAAAGAGTCTCTGAATGAAGCTGTACCCACACAATCTGAGGTTCAATCTTGTTTTTATATTTCCAACATAACCCTGAAAGTAGTGCGCAGGCCTGCTGGCTACTGAGTTTGTCCCAGAGCTTTAACTAGGGTCACAGCCAAGGTCTCTGTCTCCCTTACAGAAAGGAACAGGCAGGTCCTAGCTATAACCAGTCAAGGAATAGACCAAAATAGCTGTAACTCAGATAAACTTTTTGTGGAGGAGACTGTGGGAGGGAGGGGTGATATCTAAACTCCTCTAAGTGAAATCCTTCATTTTTAGGCTCTCTGGTTGACATGCAAACATTTAGTTCTGTCTTCACCTTATTACTGAGGCTACATGTTTACCATATCACTTAAGAATAGTACTTTCAGGCTGGGGAGATATCAGGGCACTGACCCAAGTTCAATCCCCCGTACTGTATGTTGTCCTGGCCCAAGAACCCTGGAGCATCATGCTGGCCCTGAAACCTGGAATGGTGGTGCACACCTATATTTCCAGAGCTGGGGAGGCTGAGGCAGGAGAATCACTACAAGTCTGAACTACATAGCAAGACCCTATAACAAATACACAAAAAAGGGCCGGCCTGATAGCTCAGTGGACTAAAGCACCTACTTAGGCAGAGCGCAGCAGCTGGGGTTTGATCCCTGGTGTGCCATGCTGGGCCCACCCACAGGATGCACTGAGATGGCAATTGAGACTGAGTGTGGTAGTGTGTGCCTGTAATCCCAGGACCTGGGAGGCTGAAAACAGGAGGATCACTATGAGTCCAATCTACGAAGTAAGACCTGTAGACCCTGTAGACCCTGTCCTAAATACAGAAAAAAATACATAAAAAGAATACTACTTTCCCCAGTACCTTAAAGTGACATTTTGATATATAGAAAATAACTAAATATTTAATTAAAATAGCCACATTTATTGAGAACTCCCTAGGCACTATTTTAAGTACAACTTGACCCGCACTATCTCATTTAACTCACAATAATCTTACAAGGTAGACACTGAAATTACTCTGTATTATTATTACTGTTGTTTTAATGTATTTAGTACAGGGTCTCACTACACAGATCGGACTCATAGTGATCCACCTGTTTTCAGTCCCCCAAGTGTTGGGATTACAGGCGTGTGTCAGCACACCCAGTCTCAGTCACAGTCACTGTCTCAGTGCACCCCGGGGATGGGGCCGGCATGGCATGCCAGGGGTTCAGGGTTCAAACCCAGTCCCTGTGCCTGTCTAAGCAGGTGCTTTAGTCCGCTGAGCTATCTGGCTGGGCCCTCTCTGTATTATTAAAGTAAAGAATTTGAGCAGTCACAGAGCTAGCACGAATACCCCAGGAATGGAATTGTCTGACTCTGGAGTTAGGCTTTTAGTTATTCTGATAGTAAGTATATTCCTGATATAAGGTAATAGCTTGTGATAGTGATAATATTAATAACAAAAACCTGAAGATTTGTTCATTGTGAAATGTTTATTGAGCACTCACATTGTACCACATTCTGTCATTTGTGAAAATTATGGACTGGGTTCTAGAATCCATGGCATGACAGTCTAGTAATCCAAGCAGCATAATCTCATGCCAGTAAGTTAATCAATAAAAAATTAAAATATAGTTGGGCACATAGCTAGTACTTGCAATAAACAATGTGGGTGAGAAACCTGAAACAAAGACATGAATCTTCTATGGAGGTAACCTTGGGTTCCTCATGAAGGTGAACTTTGCCAAGAAGTACGAGAAAGACCTAAAGAAATGCAAGCAAAACATGTAAGGCCATAGGTGTGCATGCCAAGGCTATGACAGCTGTTCTAACACCCAAGAAAGTAAGCCCAAGACCCCACAGGGTGGGTGTCAGCAACAAGGTCCATTGACTCGTCCACGTCACTCACCCAGGCCAGAAAGCACGCCCATGCTCACACCACCAAGGGTTCTCGGGCTCTACCATCCAAGGCCAAGACTGCAGCTCGACTTTGGGTCCAGCTCAGGCTCAGCTCCTCAGGGTGTGCAGGTCCCCACCATGTGAAAGCTTAGTGAAAACCTCTGTCTGCCAATATGAAGACAGAAGGACTGGTATGATGCCTGGGCAGCTGTCTGCCCTGGGCTGGGGTCTTCTTATGCTGTCTGTACAAATAATCTGATGCAGGAAAAAAATAAACAAAACAAAACAACTAGGAAAACATGGGAAAATGTATAGGGAGATATGCAACATTACAAATCCAGAAAAATTAAAAATAAAATATATTGGAATAAAACAACAACAACAACAATGTGGGTGAGATTTGAAAGTTATAAAACTTCAGCGTCATGGCCATCGAGATAGCTCAATGGAATAAAGTGCCTGCTTAAGCAAGCACAGGCAAGTGCAGGGACTGCAGTTGGATCCCCAGCACCATGTGCCATGCCAGCCCCACTCCATGGCGGGCTGAGCCACCAGAGTCCGGACATAGTGGCACATACCTGTAATCCCAGCACTGGGGTGGCTGAAAGCAGGAGGATCACCATGAGTCCTAGCTGCATAGTGAGTCCCTGCAACAAGGAAATATATTTCAAAAATAATAATAACATAAAGGCTGCCATAGGTTTGATTCACAACACAACAAAAATAAAAATTAAAATATATATACAAAAAAAACCCTTAAGCTTTGATTGGAAAAACTGATGCTTAGACCAATATTTTGTAATGCTGCCCTAGATCTCCCCAACATGGCAAGATTCTTGGGAACAAGACACCTGAGATAAAAGGCTGTAAGTTATGAAAACTCAACATGTTCTTTGTAAAACCGGCCCGTCTTTTTTTTAAAATTATTTATTTATTTATTTATTTATTTATTTATTTATTTAGTGTGTGTGGCCAGTTCAGCCCACCAGGGGGCAGGGCTGGCTGGCATGTGGTGCTGGGGGATTGAACGGCGGTCCCTGTGCTTTGCTTAGCTTAGCTTGTTCTAAGTAGGTGCTTTAGACCACTGAGCCATCTCACCAGCCCCTCATGGACCTAATTCTATCTACACCTTAGCTCTATGCTTCAGTGTACCCCCAGGAAGCTCTGACTTCCTGCAGTGCCTGTTCTGCTTCAATAGTGTAGTATGGCAAGGATGCCATGATGAGCTAAGATCAGATAATTCTATGACTTTAATGAGAAAACAGTGGTGTAGACAGGGGTGGTTGTCCTGGGAGGATGAGAAGGTAGGATCTGAAGGGACCAAAGCAAGAATGGGCAGGAGGCCATCACGATGGCAGTGTCCTCCGAGAGACTGAAGGCCCAGTGTCTTTGTTTTGTTTTGTCTATTTTTTTTTTTTTTTTTTTTTTTTTTGGTGGAACCAGGAATTGAACTCAGGCCCTTGAGCTTGCCAGACAAGCGCTTATTCCACTGAGCCATCTCCCCGGCCCCTGTTTTGTCTATTTTTTACATATGTTTGTTTATTTTGCATTATTGGGGACTGAAACTGGAAGCTCTTCTGCCACTGAGTTACATTCCCAGACCATTTTGTTTTTTTATTTTGAGGCAGATTTTCACTAAGTTGAACTTGTAATACTCCTGCCTCAGTCTCTCAAGTAGCTGGGGTTCTAGGTGTGGATCACTGTGGCCCAGTGGCCTAAGTAGTTTGGACCGATCTGGAGAAAAGAATTGTACCATCATGCACTGCCAGTGCTTGGTGATGAGAGGTGAGAGCAGAGGAAAGACTATTTTTTTTTTTTTTTGAACTTGATATCTCACCTCCATGGGACCTTGAATGTACAGAGGTGAAATAAAAATATAAGCCCAGTGCTAGGCCAGCGCTAACTCCCTGGCTAAAACTATTAGGTTTTGTAATTGAATCTGAACCTTATGATGTTGCCGGTGATGTTTCTGGTCCCTGGAGGCTTCCCTCCCTACAGCACCTCCTTTCTCAGGAGTGCAGCCCAAGAGGGGAAGACTTCAGAGTTATCTAGGGAGCAATTGCCCATCTTTCTAGCCTGGCCACTTTTGCAAGCTTTCTCAGCAAGATTATAACCCACATTTACTTCACCATGCAGGACTGGAGGACATCATTTTCTCTGACATGAAGGTACCAGAAAAAGACAATTTTCCCTTTGGTGGTCTGCAGTGAGACTGAGGCTGTCCCCAACCCTGCCTTAGCGATGGAAACTTTTGAGTTTCTCCGCTCTTTCTCTGGAATGATTAATCATGGCCTAGGCAATGACCTGTGTTCAGACACTCCATTTAGTCATTCTTCTCCCCTTCCCCTCTTCCTGTGCCCTCCCTTTCCTCCTCCCCTCCCCTCCCCCTCTTGCTTCTCCTCCACCTTGGTCCTGGGGATCAAACCCCAGGCCTTGTGCATACTGAGCCCCTAGTTTCCAGCGTGCCCCTTGTACACACAAGCACATGGCATGTCTGCATCATAACTGCTGCTTCATCTCCCCTTACTTCAGTGTCCTGGAGAAACCAGAGGGAGTGAGGTTTAGCCCAGGGCACGTGGAGAGGCATCAGCAAATCCTCAGGACTAAGTTGGAAAGCTGGCAGGCAGGTGGTAAGGTTAGAGCAGGAGCCTTGCAAGTTCATTTCATTGTTCACTGAAATGAAAAACATGGTCACCGACTGAGAGGACCAGGAAATGAGGCACTGGGTGTTTTGGGGGGAGGGTTGTTTAGTATAGATTTTTTTTTTCCCATTTATGTATTTAGTACAGGGTCTCATGACGCAGCTTGGACTTGTAGTGATCCTCCTGTTTTGAGCCTCCCAGTGCTATTACAGGTGTGTGCCACCATGCCCAGACTTGGTCATTGGCTCAGTGTGCCCAGGGGGCGGGGCCAGCATGGCATGGGGGATTGGGAATTGAACCCCAGTCCCTGCGCTTGTCAAAGCAGGCATTTAGTTTGCTCAACTATCTCACCAGCCCGAGGGCAGGTTGCTTAGAAGAGTGGGAAAGAGACCTCGACAGAGGCATAAAGGCACATCTACAGAGGGGCAATGGTGCATGCATTTTCATGCTGTAAACTGGAGAAGCATGGTTTTGTCTTTTGTAGGCATCAGGGGCCTTACATGCAAGCAGTTCTTCCAGCTAGTTGAGCACAAAAGCAGTTTATCAAATGCTAGGATGCAGCCAGGTGTGGTGGTGCACACTTGTAATTCAGAACTTGGGAGGCTGAGGCAGGAGGATGGCTGTGAGTCTGAGGCCAGCCTGGGCTACAAAGTGAGTTCCAGGCCAGCCTGAATGGCATAGTGAGACCCTGGGTTAAACAAACAAACAAGAAAACAAACATCTAGGAAGCTTACAGAGGCTCCAAGAAGATCAGAGTCAAGCTGGGGGACAATGTGGCCAGGAACAACACACAAACTGTGTCTGAGGTCCCCACTCCAGCTGAACCTCCATTGCCACTGTCCCTAGGCTGGACACCTCGCCCAGCACAACCCACACAGGCTCTGGCACCAGGACCTTTGCCACACTTCCCTGTAAGCTGGTCACCTCTACCCCTGTCATGTCCACTCTACTGCATGAGTCTCTTATGAACTCACCAGGGTGTGGGTGTACTGCTGGGCAGAGACCAAGTCAGGTGTCTGTGGCGAGTGCCAGGGAGGACAGCTGAATTTCTGGTTTCTATTCAAGGTTTGAACTCCTATTGAGGGAATTTCAGGAACCATTGGAAAACTGTTCATCAGATGCTGAGCAAGAACCAGAAATGTCCAGGCCAGCAGGGAGATCAGCTCATCATCTATCTATCTATCTATCTATCTATCTATCTATCTATCTATCTATCCATCTATGTCAAATATTTGGGCATCAAATTTATTATACCAAAATTTAACACTTCTGTGTGAAAGTGTGGCATAGCTTCCATGTTACAGCTGCTTGGTATTTTGTTGTGGCAACAGGATCTGGGTTGCCAAAGAATTTCATAAACCTCCATCCCAGTAATATGTTTTTTCAAATATTGTTCATACCTTTGAAAAAAAAAAAAAGAGTATGAAACAACCAGGAAATGAGTCAAAGCTGCCTTTTCCTTTATGACCCAGTCCACAGAATGAAGTGACCTTGAAACCTTAGCTTTGTGGTTGTCACATAACATCTGAATTTCCTGCTTCTTGCTACCTCTAGGCTAGGGCCATTCCTTATACGTTTTATTTATATCCTAGGATATTCATCTGTCCTTTTCACTGTACTTGTCAGCTTGAGACACCAGATTTTGGAGGGGTTACAGGTACAAACGTCTTTTTAAAATTATTTATTTAATTTATTTGGTACAGGGTCTTGCTACACAGTTCAGACTCACAGCGATCCTCATTTGTACATAACTTGTGTGGAGTCTCTACTCGGTCTTACCACCCAGTGAACACTTGACTTTTGCATTTGGGTTTCCCACCAATACTTCCTTCGTACTTTTTTCACTCCTTCCTGTCCTGCAGGCACCATATCAGGAGGTCTGATAGACTTTGCAGACAGAATTTATCTTGAGTCCTTCTAGTCCTCTTGCCTTTTCCGTCACTTTCACCATAGTGGAATCCCAGCACTGGGATTACAGGCACGTGCCATCACGGCCGGCACAGCATGCAGTACTGGGGATCAAAGCCAGGTCCCTGTGCTTGCCAGACAGGCACTTAGCCTGCTGAGCTATCTCCCTAGCCCCAGAAGTTTTCATGATAAAGACCAAAGGATAGAGTGGACTGTGGCATTCCAGAGGACCAAATGGCAGGCTTGGTAGATAAGTTGGGCTTTCTCCATGTTTCTGTCCTAGTCACAATATGAACCAGTGTACCAACCCCACTCTGAAGATAGATGTGACCTTGTTCAATAACCACACACTGAGCTTGGTTGCTCTGTTTTTTTCTCTAGATTCATAAACTCCCTGTGATCCAAATAATTACTACTAAATAGGCACTGGGGATTTATTTATGTTATACACACACAAGGGAGTCATTTACAAACTGGTCTCACTCATTAATTGGGCAAGTATTTGCTGAATGCTTGTACTATGCTAGGTACAGGTAGTGCCTACTGTCTTGTGGGATGTGAGACAGGGATGACATTCTTCATGGACTATGGCAGAAGTGATGGAAAAGGCAAGAGGACTAGAAGGACTCAAGATAAATTCTGTCTGCAGAGTCTGTCAGACATACTGATGTGGTGCCTGCAGGACAGAAAAGAGTGGAGAGTTAAGAAGGAAGCATTGGTGGGAAACCCTAATGCAAAAGTCAAGTGTCCACTGGGCAGTAAGACCAAGCGGAGACTCTAAACAAGTTATGCACAGAAAAGATACCCTTAAGATGGGTGTAGGCTATGCAGGAGACAAAATAAATTGGTGTAGATTCATTGAAAGAGTTCAGGACATGTTACTGAATGTCCCTTTCCTTCCACCACACTAGTGACAGCAGAGCGGCAGTGCAGTGTCACCATCCTAGGGGTAGCACAGCATTGGCCGTCACAGTGGGACTTGACCTTGTTCTCTCAGCCCTCGCACCTGGCTCCCCCTCTCGTGTTTTGTGTTTAGCTATGTTCATCGTTCTATTGTGGCCCTGCTTGCTCACATTGCAACCTAGGAACCGTGGACGCATCCCTGGCTTCATCATCCGTGTGAACTCAACCACAGGGACGTACCTAATGTCCACGCACCCTTTAAGTGTCTATTTCTCTCCAACCTAACTCTTCTTACTTGGTCCAAAACACAACCATCTTTTGCTTGAAAAACTGCCCTTTTGTTCCCCACCCAACCCATTCTCCGTTGCCACTGAGTGATCTTTTCAAACACATCTTTGCTTACCTCTCTGTAATGGCTTTCCCATTGTCCTTGGAATAAAGTTCTAAATTTCCAGATCCTTAATCTGAACTACCAGATCCTAACCTATCCAGGTCCCCATCCATACTTTTAATGTCATCTGGAGTCACCATCGATTTGATACTTTTTCTCAGTGTAAGGCCAAGCTTGGAAGGTTCTTTCTGCCTGGTGACCACTCTACGCCCCACACAGCTAGTAAGTGCTGATTAGCTTTTAGGTTTCTGTTTAAAAGTCACAGGGAACATGTTCATGAGTCAGGGGAAGTCTGAGTGGTCTAATTCATCCATTGTTCAAGTACTTTTGCTTTTCTCCTTGGAAATCACTAGCATCACTTGAGATTGTTTGTTTGCAGCTGTCTGCCCCACTTGAGCATGAGGATTCATTTATGTTTATTTCTTATTGGGCTGCCTTCTCCACTGAAGTGTAGGTTCCATGGTTACTGCTGGGTCCCTAATATCTGACCCTGGGCTGAACAGAGTGCCTGAGAATATGTATTTGAAGAAAGAAAAAAGAATACAAATTTTCTATATTAACAAAGAAAAAGAAACTAATAACAAGGGCTTGTCTTTTTCCCCTAGACACAAATTGATTAGAAAACTAAATGATCTGCACTTCAACTGTAGTGTTTCTAGGTTCCTGTGTCCACTTCTTCTTCACTGCCCTTACTATTATGTCATTCAAGTCCTTTCTTCATTGAGCATACGTGCTCATAACAGTGTACAATTCAGAAGTCTAAGGCTAATTTTAGGCATGGGCTGGATGGAGAAGGGAAGAACACCGCAAATGTGGACTCTAAAGATATAGAGTATGGTAGTGTTTACCTGTAATTCCAGCTACTGTGAGGCTGAGGCAGGAGGATTGCAAGTTCAAAACCAGCTTGGGCAACTTAGTGAGCCCTTGCCTGAAAGAGAAAGAGAAAGAGAAAAAGAGAGAGAGAGAGAGAGAGAGAGAGAGAGAGAGGGAGAGAGAGAGAGAGAGAGAGAGAGAGAGAGAGAGAGAGAGAATAAAAGAGAAAAAGGCTGGGATATAATGGTGGAGTACTCCTAAATTTAATCCCAAGAATCACAAACACACACACAAATCAGATGATTTTCTTTTTTTCTTTTTTTTTTTCCCCATAATTTTATTGAGAAACAAATAGCAATGAGACAGTTTCAAACCAAATTGATAGGACAGGGGCCGGGGAGATGGCTCAGTGGAATAAGTGCTTCCCTGGCAAGCGCAAGGGCCTGAGTTCAATCCCTGGTTCTGAAAACAAAACAAAACAAAACAAAACAAACAAACAAACAAACAAAAAAAAAAACAAAACCAAATTGATAGGACAGGTTTTTTTTTTTTTTTTTTTTTTTTTTTTTTTTTTTGGTATTTTAGTACAGGGTCTATAGGGTCTCACCATGCAGATTGGACTAGGAGTGATCTGCCTGTGTTCAGCCTCCCAAGAGCTGAGATTACAGACGAGTGCCACCACACCCATCTCAGTCCCATCTCAGTGCGAACCGGGGACGGGGACGGCATTTCACAAGAGGATGGAACCCCTGTCCCTGCATCTGCCTAAGCAGGCACTTTAATCCTCTGAGCTATTTGGCCAGCCCTCCAGATGATTTTCTAATTTATTACATTTTTACATTGGTTCTTTCTTGAATGAATGCGTTGTTCTGAGGATTGAACACAGGATACTGCCTTGAGTTTATATTCCCAGTCCTTAAAATTTTTTGTTGTTGTTGTTTTGTTTTGATTTAGGACACTACTAAGTTGTTAAGTTTCTCAGGAGGGCCAGCCAGATAGCTCAGCAGATTAAAGCACCTGCTTAGGCAGAAGCAGGGACTGGGGTTTGATCACCTGCGTGATGTGCCAGCCCCACCCCCGGGGATGTGCTGCGACAGAGATTGAGACTATAAATCCAGTGCCTGGGAGGCTGAAAACAGGAGAATCACCACCAGTCTGATCTGTGTAGTGAGACCCTGAAGGCCCTGTACTAAATTAAAAAAAAAAAAAAAGTTTCCCAGGCCAGACTTTTTTTTTTTGGGGGGGGGGGTCTTGAACTTGTGGTCCTGCTGTCTCAGCCTCCCAGACAGCTGGGATTATACGTATATGCCTCTATGCCCAGTAATCACTTTGTTCTGAGATTTCTCCACAACAAACTATAAAAAATACACCTTCTGGGAGGATTTTGTGCAGAAAATAATTGATTCTTGTTTTTGTCTTCCATGGAATTTTTGTTCTTAGGTTGGAACTCATTTTGTTTTCCGTCCTGCAGCTACCAATACCACATAGCCCACGGCAGCACCATGTGCCCAGCTTGCCGGAGGCCTCACTCACATTTCTCATGCCCTCCCCTTCTCTGTCTAGCCCAGGCCTGTCACAGTGCAGTAGCCTCCACCTCCATCTGTGGTTTTGCTTTCTGTCGTTTCAATTACCCATAGTCAACTGTTGCTCTCAAACAATATATGGAACATTCCAGAAATAAGCAATTTGTAAGTTTAATTAATTAATTAATTAATTTACGGTACCTGGGATTGAACTCAGGACCCTGTGCTTGCCAGGCAAGCACTTACTGAGCTATCTCCCCAGTCCCAATTTGTAAGTTTTAAATCATATGCCTTTTTTTTTTTTTTTGGACAAGGTCTCCAGGGTCTCACTGTGTAGAACAGACTCGTAGTGATTCTCCTGTTTGCAGCCTCCCAAGTGCTGGGATTACAGGTGCATGCCACTTTGCCCAGTCTCAATCGCTGGCCCACTGCACCCTGCAGTGGGGCTAGCATGGCACAGGGATTGAACCCTGGCCACTGCGTTCTGCCTATGCAGGTTAAGCTTTAGTCCACTGAGTTATCACGCCAGCCCTTCATATGCCATTCTGAGTAATAGCAGCATGAGGAAACCTCATCCTGTCCTGCTCTGTCTCAACTGGGATGTGAATTACGCCTTTGCCCAATGTATCCACTCTGTATATGCTACCTGTTTGTTATCACCTAGTAGCATCTTGGTCATCAGAACAACTGTCACAGTATGGCTGTGTTTGTGTTCAGGTAAAACTTTATGAGACAATGGCTTGGAAACACAGAGTAGTGGTGCCAGCAATATGGATGAGTCAAAGTGACCCATAAAAATCTTTAAGGATTATCTCATATTAACACAATATGCAGCATTTTGAGAGAGGAGTGTATTACATTCACTTCATATAGCTTTTATTATAGTACATTGTTAGATCTTTTGTTATCAGTTATTACTGAACCCTTGCCCCACCACATTTACAAATTATCCTTTATCATCACTGTGTATGTATAGGGGAAAACAGTACCCAGCACTTAGTACCACTGGTGATTCGGATGTCCATAGTAGAACCTCTAGAACAGATCCTCTGGGATAAAGGGGGATTGCTCTATTTTTAGAGATCTGCAAATAGAGGTTTTAATTTCTTTTAAGAAGAAGAGAACTGTTTGAATGCAGTTATAAAATATAATCTTTAGTTTTTCTGTGGAGGAAGGGACACATAAAGCAAAAGTGCCTAGAAAGCATGAAAACTTCCCAGAATAAGGACTCCATCAGCCAGTGGCACAGTCCTGTAATCCCAGCATTTGGGAGCCTGAGGCACATTATCCAATGACAGCTTTAAATAGCCATGGTGTAACGAGTTTAGCAGAGGTGTGTATGGGGAGAAGACAAAACAAAATAGTGACATCGTGCAAGGTGTACATTCTCCTGCCTCCCTTATGATCCGTCCCCCGCTGCCAAGCCAACTTTATCTCCTGAGACTTCCCAGAACTCCCCTCCCTGAGTCTGTCCTTGCAGAGCCACCAACTGGACAGAATACTTTGCATATTGCTAAGTTTAAATTAGTTACTCAGAGCACAAGATACTGGCATTTAACTGTCCAAACAATATTAGCACAAACCTTTCTTTTCAATAAATTGAGAAAAATTAGTAGTATAACTATCTTAACTATCATATATATATATTTTTTTTTCTTTTCTCTTTTCTCCCATCCAAGGTATTCTTTCCTTTTGAACAGTTTTTTCCTATTTTATAATATTTATTGTACATCTTGGACTTATTTATTCTTTCAGTTCTCAAAGTAGGGAGACAACATGATGTTTGCTCATGTGCAACTGTTTTATTTCACTTATGAGTATGGTCTTGAGTTGTATCGATTTACCTATAAAAGTCTCAAGTTTATCCTTCTTTATGGCTGAGTAGTATTCCATTGCATAAAAAGATCATATCCTTTTTATTCATTCCTTGGTTGCTGGACATTTGGGTTTTCCCAACATCTAGCTATTGCAAATTGTGCTATTATAAACATGGGTGTACGCATATTGCTGTGGTATGATGTTCTTAATTCTTCTGGGAAGATACCTAGCAGGAGAATATCTGGCTCAAATGGGACTCCCAATCCTAGTTTTTAAGGATCTTCACACCAATTTTCATGGTGATTGTATCAGCCTACACTCCCACTAACAGTGTAGAAGGGTTCATTTCGCCCCAAAGCCCTTCCAGCATGTATTATTTCTTGATAACAGCCATTCTTTCTGGGGTGGGATGGAATCTTAGTGTTTTTTTTTTTAATTTTTATTTATTTATTTTTTATTTGTGTGTGTGTGTGTGTGTGTGTGTGTGGCCGGCTCAGCCCACCAGGGGGGGGGGCTGGCTGGCATGTGGTGCTCGGGGATTTGTTCTAAGTAGGTGCTTTAGACCACTGAGCCATCTCACCAGCCCCCTTAGTGTTGTTTTAATTTGCATTTCTCCAATGAGCAGTGATGTTGAACACTTTGTCACATATTTATTTGCTGTTTGTATTTTTTTTTTCTTAGAAATTGTTTTATTTTTCATCAGCCTCATTCCCATTTTGCTGAAGCATCAACAGAACAGCTCAAGACCACTCAGTCGTGGTTCTTACCCACTCAGTGGCCTGCACGGTGGGGGCTGCAGACCGATCTTCTGTGGCCGGCTGAGCGCTCCAGTCTTCAGTAGGGAACTGCTGAATGGGCACAGAGGGTACCTGCATGCCCTCAGACCAGTCTGCAACCTCAGGCTGAGCAGCAGTGAACTCTGGAGCTGGTGCAGTCCATTACCCTGAAATTCCTCCTGGGTCACAGCCTTTTCAGCAGCAGCCTGCTCTTCCCTTTCAATCTCTTCAGGATCCCGGTAGAAGTAGAGATCAGGCATGACTTCCCACGGGTGTTCACCAGAGATGGTACCACGCATGCGCAGCACTTCCTGGGCCAGCAACCACCACATCAGACCCACAGAGTGAGCTCCCTTATTGTTGCATGGGATGGCAATGTCCACATAGCGCAGAGGAGAATCTATGCTGCACAGAGCAATGGTTGGCAGATTGACGTGAGATGCCTCGTTAGGGGCTGGTGGTCAGCCCTGGGGTCAGTAACCACCAGAAGATGTGGCTCTCAGAAGGTTGCCTGGATCTGGTTAGTGAAGGTTCCAGGAGTGAAGTGGCCAGCGATAGGAGTAGCTCCAGTGGCAGCAGCAAACCTCAGCACAGCCCGCTGGCCCGTGTTCCTAGAGGATATGACACTGATGTTAACAGGGTTTTCAACGGCCACTACGGCTCGAGCTGCCAGGAGGAGCTTCTCCCAAGTCCGCTTTAGATTTATGATGTAGATTCCATCACTTTTCCTTTTATAGATATACTACTGCTCCATCTGGAAATCCAGGTTGGTGGTACTTAAGTAGGTTCCTGCAGCAAGGAACTTGAGGACATCCTCCTTCATTTGTAGGACATCAAGGGCTCCGGACAGCATGAAGTTTCCCTTTAAGTTATGATGGGAATCAAGAACAACGCCATATGGACCCTGCCTGGGCAGTACGGAAAGCACTGTTTTTATTTTATTTTTTTTAAATAATAAAAGTTTACTTTTTCCAAATGTGCACCTGGTTGAACCTCTGCATCATGCACCTTCACCAGCGGCAGGGGCATCTCCACCCTTGGTGTTTCTGATATAAATAACTGGAGCCCTGTGCATTGAGACCAGCTTGATAAGGAGCTTGATAGGGGCTCCTGAAGGACGACTCTGGCCAGCGAGCTACTGATCTTCAGTCTCTCCGACACCACAGCAGGCGTTGTAAGTTTATAGTTGGGAACTTCCTTACAGAGTTTGTCGTAAGTAGCTTTATCAAACAGAACCAGGTTGTTGAGCTTGTCCTGAACTTTGCCTTTGGACCACTTCTTCTCTTTGACCTTGCCCCCAGACTTACTCACTGGGTCTTTGTCTCTCCTGGCTGCCTTTCTGGCATCTTTCTTCTTCTTGTCATCTCTGGGTGGCATCGTGGAGCCCAGAGAGCAGTGATATAATTTGCTTGTATTTTTTCACCTGAGAAGTGTAAATTCATCTCAGATTTTGGATTCTGTCTTTATAGCTGGGGATAAGTTTTTCCAGCACCATTCATTAAAGACACTACCTTTCTTCCAGTGAATGTGTTTGGCACCTTTGCTAAAGACAAGGTAGCTGAATATGTCTTGAGTTGTTTCTGCATCTTCTAATCTGTTCCTTTGATCTTCAGGTCTTTTTTTGTAGTATCACACTGTTTTGTTTTGTTTTTTTTTTATCACAGTAGCTTTATAGTATAATTTCAAGTCAGGGTTGTGATGTCCCCTTGCTTTTCTTGCCCCAAATTACCTTTGCTATTCTAGGTCTCTTCTGGTTCCAAATGAAATTTTAGAATTGTTCTCTCTCTCTCTCTCTCTCTCTCTCTCTCTCTCTCTCTCTCTCTCTCTCTCTCTTTTTCTTTGGGAAAGGGTCCACACGGTGTTCAGGGTCTCGCTGCATAGATCGGACTTGTAGTGATTCTCCTGTTTACAGCCTCTCAAGTGCTGGGATGACAGGCACGTGCCATCTCAGCGTGCCCTGGGGGTGGGGCTGGCATGGCAGGCCCAGGATCGAACACTGGCCCTTGTGCCTGTTGCAGGCCTCTTAATCCTCTGAGCTATTTGGCCAGCCCTAGAATTATTTTCTTTAATGCTAATTCTATATCTATGATATATGCTGTTGTGATTTTGATCAGAATTGCATTAAATCTGTACAACAGTTTTGGAACTATTGCAATTTTCACTGTATTAGTTCTTCCTACCCAAGAGCAAGGGCTATCTTTCCATTTTCTGATGCCATCAATCTCCTTTTTCAGAGTATTGTAGTTTTCATTGAAGAGCTCTTTTATATTCCTCATTAGATTGAGTCTTAGGTATTTCTTTCTTTTTTGGGGGATGTTCTTGAGTGAATTTGTTTTTCATGTATAGGAAGGTTATTGATTTTTGAGTGTTGATTTTGTATCTAGCTTTGCTAATGAATTTGCTTATTAAATCTAGTAGGTTTTTGGGGGCCGGGAGACAGCTCAGTTGAATAAGCGCTTATCTGGCAAGTGCAAGGGCCTGAGTTCAATCCCTGGTTCCAGAAGAAAAGAAGAAAGGAAGGAAGGAAGGAAGGAAGGAAGGAAGGAAGGAAGGAAGGAAAGGAAGAAAGGAAGGAAGGAAGGAAGGAAAGGAAGAAAGGAAGGAAGGAAAGAAGGAAGGAAGAAAGAAAGAAAGAAAGAAAGAAAGAAAGAAAGAAAGAAAACCCCATGAATATAGCTTCAGAGGTCTCCCTGAGATTAGTCTCTCTCCAAGTGAGCCCAGAGCCTCAGAAGCACCTCACATTTACTGAGGACTAAAGGCAGGCTAAGGAATGTGCATAATTACTTTGGCGAAATCTAGTAGGTTTTTTAGTGGACATTTTGGGGTCTTCTATGTGGAATATCATGTGATCTGCAAACAATAATAATTTAAACGTCTTCCTTTTTAATTGCTATTCATTTCTTTCTCTTGTTTAACTTCTCTGGCTAAAGTTTCTAGGACAATGTTGAATGAGAGTGGAGATAGTGGAATCATTGTTTTGTTCCTGATTTTAGAGGAAAGGCTTTCAGTTTTTGTCTATTTAGTATGGTGTTGGCTGTTGATTTGTCATAGATGGCTTTTTATCAGATTGAGATAAAGACCACCTATTCCAATTTTCTGTGGGTTTTTTTAAAAATCATGAACGGATGCTTGAATTTGTCAAAAGCTTTTTCTGCATCTATTGAGATGGTCATATGATTTTTTTAAAAATCAAATTGGTATGACAGTTTCAATAATTAGCACATTGCATACTCTCTTCCTAGTGGTTATTTGCTGTACAAGATGCAGACATGATATCCTGTTTACAAACACTATTACAACAAATCCCTCTATTCATTAAAAGAATGTAACTATATATCTATCCTAACCACTTGAATATACAAATACAAAATGGACATTCATCTGTATCCCCTTTTTTGTTTAGTTCCATCATATGAATATTATAGGTGTGCTAACTCAGCAAAATATTCTAAAAGAGTCCAGTAGTCCATAATAGTATTGGGTCTTCCTCTTGACTGGAAATGTCAGAAATTCTTGACCTGAGTCCCCTACAGCTTAACATAACAGCATGGCTCTTCTTCTTCTTCTTCTTCTTCTTCTTCTTCTTCTTCTTCTTCTTCTTCTTCTTCTTCTTCTTCTTCTTCTTCTTCTTCTTCTTCTTCTTCTTC
>NW_004524588.1:3232640-3238511 GCF_000260255.1 Octodon degus
CTATGCAACAAGAGTTGTAGCTTTTGGGTCTGATAAGGTCAGTGAAATTCCCTCAGGATTTATCCTGAGATCCTGTACCTCAGATTGTAGATCCTCTGTCAGTGTCAGCCATGCGGATGAGTCACGGCCATTGCTTGGCCAATGTGCTCTATGTGAAAGCCTGAGAGAATGTTTTCTCTCCATGGGTCACATGATTTTTGTCTTTGGCTCTGTTAATGTATGTATTATATTTACTGGTTTACATATGGTGAACCTCTCCTGCATCCCTGGGCCGAATCCAACTTTGCCATGGTGTGTAATTTCCTTGATGATTTGCTGCTTTCTGGTTGTAAGAATCTTATTGAGGATTTGTGCATCTGTGTTCATTAGGGAGACTGGCCTGTGGTATTCTTTCTTTGTTGAGTCCTTCTCTGGTTTTGATATCAGGGTAAGGCTTGCATCCAGGAATGAATTGAGGAGTATTGCTTCCTTTCACTTTCATTAAAGAGTTTAAGAAGTAGTGGTATTAGGTCTTTTCGAAATTTCTTGTAGAATTCATCAGTGAATCTGTGAGGACCTGGGCTTTGCTTTCTTCCCTTCTTTTCCTTTTTTTTTTTTGGCATTTTTAGGGAAGGGTCTACAGGGTGTTCAGGGTCTCATTACTAGATCGGACTCGTAGTGATCTGCCTGTTTACAGCCTCCCAAGAGCTGGGATTATAGGTACATGCCACCATGCCCAGTCTCGTTGGCTTTTCTTTTTTTTTTTTTTTAATATTTATTTTTATTTATTACATTTATTTATTGTGTGTGTGTGTGTGGCCAGCTCAGCCCACCAGGGGGCGGGGCTGGCTGGCATGTGGTGCTGGGGATCGAACCGTGGTCCCTGTGCTTTGCCAAGCTTGTTTCAGTAGGTGCTTTAGACCACTGAGCCATCTCTCCAGCCCTCGTTGGCTTTTCTTTGTGTTAATTACATCTTCAATTTCTTTGATTGACACTGGTATGTTTAGGATTTTTTTATTGTCTCAGTTCCTTTTTTCTCATTGCTGGGACAAAATATCCAACACTCCAAATTAAGGAAGGAAAGGCTTATTTAGCTCATAGTTTGTGAGGTTTCAGTCCACACTTGGCTGGCTCCAAGGCAGAGCAGCCATGGAAGGGGGCAGCTATTCATGGCAGCAGAAAACAGCAAGAAGCCAAGAGGGCGGAGCAGCAGTTGTGGCAGCTAGCAAGCCTTTCTCCCTTCCTTATATTATATACAGACTGCCTACCCCAAGGCAGGTGTGGCACTTACATCCATGATCCCTGCATTGGATCATTAATCATAAACTCAGGAAGCCACCTCACTGTCTGCATGAGGCTTTGGGGGGACAACTAGACATAAACCATAACACATACCTTTTTGATTTAGCTTTGGTAATTTATATGTATTTAGTAGTCTGCCCATTTCTTCTGCATCTTCCATCTTATTAGAATATAAGTTTTTGAAGTAGGTGTAGGTGAACTTCTCATTTTCTGCAGGGTCCATACTTTTCTTTCCTCTTTTTTTTTTTTTTTATAAGATTGGATTAGGGTTTGTCAGTTGTACTTGATTTTTTCAAAGAACCAACTCTTAGATTTATTGATTCTTTGTATTTTTTTCTTAGTCTTCAATGTATTGATTTCTTCTCTGATCTTTATAATTTTCTTGTACAAGCTTTTGGCTTAGCCTGCCCTTCTTTTTCTAGAATCTGGAGGTTCACCATCATGTGGTTTATTTGTTCTTACTCTGTTTTCCTAATCTGGGTATTCACTGCTATAAATTTCCCTCTTAGGACTGCTCTTACTCTGTCCCATAAATTCTGGTACATTGTATTGCCATTATCATTTAATAGTAGAAGCTGTCTAATTTCTTCTTTAATTTCATCTGTGTCTCATTTCTTGCTCAGGAGGATGCTGTTTAGTTTCCATGTGTTTATGAAGCCCTTGTGGTTTCTTCTGCCATTGACTGCAATTTCATTGTACAATGGTCTGATAATATACCTGAGATACTTTCAATTTCTTTGCATTTACTTCAGCATGTTCTGTGAGCTAGTATGTGGTCTATTTTGGAGAATGTCCCATGTGCAGCTGAGAAGGATGTGTTTTTTGATGTTGTGGGAGCGGAACACTCTGTAGACATCTACTAAACCCATTCATTTTTTTTTTTTTCTTTTAAAACCACTGCATTTATTTTGAGTGATTGTTGCAATTCTAAAGATGAACTGGATGCTGCAACAGCTGCCCTCAATCCATGCCTGAATCTGCAATATACAATTTTTAGGTGCCTCATTCAACCAGTTTCGGTGGTATTTCGCCTTTTAGCCTTTGCACTCTAGTTATACTTTCTCTTGTACTTGGTGGGATAGCCACATTTGTCACAAGTTGACTTCTGAAGGTGGTAGGTCTTTGAGCCACAGTGGTGGCACAACGTGTGTGTCTTATTACAACTCTTTCCAAAGGATGACATTCCCTTTGTCATCTTGCTTGTGCTGCTGAGACCAAAAGGCTAAGTCCATTTATTCAAAAGTTTGGTTCAGTTCTAATATTTCACTGTTGATTCTTTTGTCTAGTGGGTCTATCTTTTTGTGACAGTGAGGTATTGAGATCCCCCAATATAATTGTATTAGTGCTTGTTTGATTTTTTAAAAAAATATGGAACATTTCATAAATTTGCGTGTCATCCTTGCTCAGGGGCTATGCTAATCTTCCCTAGATCTTTCCAATTTTAGTATATGTGCTGCCAAAGCAAGAACTTATTTGGCTTTTCATGTCCATTAATATTTATTTTATGGGGGCTGGGGAGATAGCTTGATGGTGTAAACACCTGCCTGTCAAGCATAAAGACCTGGGTTTGATCCTTGGCACCGAATGCCACACTGGCCACTGAAACTGGGCGTGGTGGCACGTGCCTGTAATGCCAGCACTGTGGAGGCAGAGACAGGAGGATCACTACAAGTCTGAGTATTGAGACCCTGCCCCAAATAAATAAATAAAAAACCAAAAAATTTAAAAAATGGTTTATGTAGTTGTGTGCACTAGTACTTATTGCATATATATTTGTGGTTATTATCTCTTGCGTTGTTCTCTTTACAAGAATATAGTGACCTTCCTTATCTCTCTTAATCAGTCTTGGCTTGAAACTCACTTTGTCTGCAAATAGAATAGCTACCCCTGCTTTTGTCTCGGTTCCTGTCACATGGAGTATTGTTTTCCATCCTTTGACTTTCATTCTACCAATTTCTTTTTGAGCTAAATGTGTTTCTTATATGCAGTAGATTGTTGGATCTTGCTTCTGGATCCATTCTACCAGTCTGTGTCTTTTTTTTTTTTTTTGGCGGAACTAGGAATTGAACTCAGGTCCTTGCGCTTGCCAGGGAAGCGCTTATTCCACTGAGCCATCTCCCTGGCCCTAGTCTGTGTCTTTTGATTGATGAATTGAGACCATAAACACTGATGGTTATAACTGATATGCAATGACTTATCCTCATCATGTTATTTTTCTGTTGTTGGCTCCCCCTCTTTTTTTCCCCTCCCTCTGTTTAATGGTTTGCCTTGTCTGGTGGATTCCTTCTTCTGGGCCTCATGGAATTGTAGTCTTGTTATCTCTTTCTAGAATGTCCTTCAAAACATTTTGGAGTGCTGGTTTAGAGGTTTTAAACTCCTACAGATATTCTTTGGTATGGAAGTATCTCATTTCTCCATCAGTTTTGAAAGATAGTTTTGTGGGATAAATCAATCTGGGTTGAAGGTTGTTTTACTTTAGAACTTGAACTCCTTCACTCCAAGCTCTCCTTGACTTGCGTGTTTGTGCTGAGAAGTCAGCTGTGATTCTGATGAACTTTCCTTTATAGGTGATTTGTTTCCTTTCCCTAATACCTTTTACAAGTCTACTCTTGTGTTGAATCTCTGGAAGACTGATTATGATATGCCTGGCTGTAGATTTTTTTCTCGTTGTGGCTAATTAGAGTTGGAAATTAATTGGAAACCACATTCACATGCATATAAAAACACGATCAAACCAGAAGGAGAAACAAAACAAAAACAAAACTATAATAACCAGAAACATACAAGAGAGAGAGAGAAAAAAAGTCCACCTCTAGGTTTGTCTGATGTCGCTGGTAAACTGTGGAGACAGAGTCATGACCCATGCCGAGCTAAGCCAACAGTAGCTTTTTGGTAGGGTAGTGGATAATCTCAGAGAGCCTGCACCTTCTGGCCGAGACCAGATTCATTTGGCCTGCAGCTGTTAGTGCACCTTCTGTGGGCCTGAACCCAGCTTGGAGCCACTACATGGAACCAGTAGCTGCTCAGTGGGCCCCTTTTCAAGATAGCATCTGCGCAATTGCTCTCTGAAATAGGACTACTGAGCCCTCAGCACTCACTGCCATCTAGTGCAGTCCTTCAGGCCCACTGCTCCCCTCCACAGCTGTGTCTTTCTGTGGAGCCCTCTGGTGTTACCAGAAGTCACTGTGTGTCTGCAGGTTTGAACTGCTTCTCTCATGCAGTGAATCCCACCTCAGGGAGAAGGCGCCACTGGTTACCTCCTTTCTTTTCACTGAAGTGCCTCCCTTCACTGTCTGCAGGCTTCTATTTGTGCCCCAGCTCCTTCCCAGGTTCAGGGTACCCACTTCCCTCCCTCTTTATTTCTTCATATTGCTGTATTCCAGGGTCTGGATGGCAACTTTCAGAGACTTTCTCTGCTGCTTTCTACTCTGCCATACCTAAGTGAGATAGTTTGATGAATGGCAATGTGGCACTTTACTATAATATTTTACATTTAAATGTTCACCATATTTTATGATTTCCCCCCTTAATCAAATAGTTACGGCAGTTTCTGTCCATGACAGTGTGTCCTCAGCCACCTTTTTCACTGGATCTGTTACCAAGAGACATTTGGCTCTTCCCCAAAGTCAAGATGACCATGAAAAGTTAATTTTTTTTTTTTTTCTCCTTGTGGTACCAGGGATTGAACTTGGGACCTTGTGCTTGCCAGGCAGGAAAAATTAACATTTTTGAATTGATTTAGGACATCTAGGCAGCCACAACTGCACCACAGGGGCTGCACAAAGTGTTGGGGATGATGGGATAATGCATTTGAAGGGAGTGGGGGGATCTCCAGGCGGCATGTGAGTTTTACCATAAAAAATTTTCAAAAATGTAGATATGCACCATATTTTTTTGATCATATGACACAAACACTGTCTGCCCCAGAAATATGTACATAAAGAAAAAAACTTGTAAAAATATTTCAATAGGGTTAGGGATATAGCTCAATGGCACAAGCGCCTGCCTGGCAAGTTCGATTCCTGGTACCAAAAAGATAATAATAATTAATATTAAATTTATTGAGGTACTATAAGATTGATCCAAGGTACCTTTGGCCTCTGCAATTATAAAGGGTCCTCAGAGTGGTGGTCATTAGCTTCAAGACATTTATTAGCATGGTGAACTGCTGAAGTGTTCATTTTTTTTGGCAGACACTGTATATAAGTATTATATATAAATATCTACAAGTATATATAAATATCCATACATATACCAGTATACATATAAGTACATATAAATATATATCTAAGTATGCATTTACATATAAGTATATATGTGCATATATACACATATGTTTATATTAAAATATCTAGAGCCGGCCAAATAGCTCAGTGGATTAAAGCACCTGCAAGCAGGCGCAGGGGCTGGGGGTTTGATCCCTGGGGCCTGCCATGCCGGCCCTGCCCCCAGGGTGTGCTGAGACAGCAATTGATACTGGGTGAGGTGGCCCGTGCCTGTAATCCCAGCTCTTGGGAGGCTGTAAACAGGTAGATCACTACGAGTCCAATCTAGTAGTGAGACTCAGAACACCCTGTGGACCCTCCCCTA
>NW_004524588.1:3238611-3272397 GCF_000260255.1 Octodon degus
AAAAAAAAAAAAAAAAAAAAAAAAAAAAAAAAGAAAGAAAGAAAGAAAGAAAGAAAGAAAAGAAAAAAAAAGAAACACAGTGAAATCCTTCTTAGCTTGCATGGTCTCTGATCTCAACTGTGCTAAGTTTTACTTTATCTAGGTAGCATTTTTTTTAGGGACAGGGTACTAAGGATTGAATTGAATGCCTTCATAATGAACTACATATCCAGCTCTTTTTAATTTTTTTTGTTTTTTGAGATAAAGTCTTTCTAAATTGCTAGATTGTCTGCCCACATCCAATCAAATTTGTGATCTGCCTGCCTCAGCTTCCCCAGAGTGCTGGGGATTACTGGGCTGCCCCACCACACTTGGCTCCAGGATACATTTCTAGGGCATGCATTTTGTACCAAGAGCCAGAGAAACAAAGGTCGTTCGTCTCTTACATTGTCTCTCTTTCCCATGCCTTCCTATCTGTAATCTGTCTCCATGAAGAGTTATTTTAAATATGCAGAGCGTATCAATTTCCTGCTCAAAATTCTTTTTGTATTTCAGATAACTTCTGAACCCATAGCTTTGGCTGCAGTGCCCTACTTTGCCTTACATTTTCTGTTGTTGAAAATATCAATGTGATCCCTAAATCGGTGCCTCTCTGGGCGTGGAGGTGGGAAGGACTCCAGACAATCGAGTTCTTTGCAGCTTTCAAGACAAAGCACATTACCTTTACACCTTTTCTATCTTGTATATTTGCTCTCTTTTATCACCAATTCTCTTATTTCCATTTGCTAACCCCCAATTTTATCTCAATTCCCCTCCCTCCACGTGTAACCATTCTAAAATGTTTCAAGGGTATTTTCTGTTATGCCCTATGGGCATGTGGTTTAAAGTATGCATCATATACCTCATACTTTAGGTTTCTGAGATCTAACTGTATTGCTAAGGGCATGCTCACACGCCCGGTATACACATTTTAAGGGTCCACGCTTCCTGTGAGGGAAGCCAGGTCGCCTCCTACTGGTCACCTCCGGGAACAATGCAGCAGGGACCACTGGCAGCTTCAGCACAGAGGCCCCAGTGAGCATAGGACAGGCAATTTGCAGCACTTTGCTGATTGGCGGCTGAGGGCTTTACAGATTAGCCTCACTGGCCTCAGGGCCTTTGCACCTGCTCTTCAGGCAGTCTGGAATAATGATTTCTTGAGCCCTTCAAGGACTTTCTCTTGCTCCCCAGTGAGGTCTCAGCTCAAATACCATCGCTCAGAGAGGCCGTCCCAATCTGGCTGTTATCCCTACAACTCTCCCTCATCTGGCAGTCTTCCTCACTTTCATTTACATGTCAGCACCCGTCACAATTTGCAATCATCTATAATCATTTACTTATTACCTATCTTTTCACCATTAGAGTGGGGTGGGCATCTAGCACAGTTCTAGCTAAAGCAGGCTCTCAACCCCTATTTTTGAATACATGAATGAAATAATAAATGAATACCATTGTGAAATGGACCCACTTAACTTTCTACGGCTAGAAAAACAGGAAACATAACGCGCAGGTAGGTAGGGCAAGTGCTATTTATTTATTTATTTATTTATTTATTTTTGGGGGGCAAGTGCTTTAGAAAGGAGTCAAAAGGCAGGTGGAGGCCCAGGCCATGGACGTGTGGCTCCCTTGCTCTACAAACGCGCTATAATTCCGGAAAGTGGAACTCTCTTGAGGGTTGGTGCTAACCTCCTCTAGCCTGCAGGGGGCGCTCGAAACACGCCATCATGGAAACTACGTTTCCCAGCATCCCGCGCGCACCCAACTCACTTCCGGCACCCACCGGCAACATGGCGGCGTCCGAGGAGCACGATTCTCCTGAAGAGTCCCAGTCTGCGGCGGCGGCGGCGGCTGTGGCGGCGGAGGAGGAGGAAACGAAAACTTTTAAAGACTTGGTGAGAGTGGGTGATGGTGGTATCTTTTCTGAACTGCTGGCGGTAGGCTTAGGGAGGAGGGTTCAGTCTCCTCAGATTCCAGCTAGCGTAGAGAAGCACCTCGGGGCCTTCCTTAGGTTTCCCGCAGCTCGCGAAGCGCGGTTTCGGCTCAGAATTTGGTTACAGGGCTGCTGTCGCGTTTGCCCTGTTCTGCACTTGAGTGCGGCGACGTTTACTGTCCAGAAAGTTACAAGAATCGACCTTTTTTTTTTTAGCTGGAGCTTGGGGGTCAGGGGGACCAACCAGGTCTGAATGCTGACGGAGGCAAGTGGTTGCCGCTCTGTGCCTCAGTTTCCACACGTGTGCCCTGGGGCCCTAGGAACCACTTACCTCGCTGAATTGTGATGCTCAGTCGAGATAACGCAGGTGGCGCGCTGGGATGTATCTGATGAACGAAGTCTTGAGCCGCTGTCTCACGGCGCGTGCAGTGCCAGGCTTAGGTGTGCCGTGCGCGCCTTTTAAATCACGTGTAAGGGCTCGGCACGTCACCTGCAGATGGCACAGATAAAGTCTCTGTCGAGAGGCGGAAGCATCACTGTGGACGCAAGGATAGCCTGGGCCACGTACTGGGTTGAAAGCCAGATGGACTACATAGCGAGAGCCTGTCTCAAAAACTAGGAAAAACAAACAAGCAAAAGAAACCCCAAAACAACAACAAAACAGGAGGGAGGTGGGAATGTGCTCTCCTTCGCTGAGGTGTACGTTTCTTAATTCTAAGGGCGTGACAGATGTATTGTGTGAAGCTTGTGACCAGTTGGGATGGGCAAAGCCCACCAAGATCCAGATTGAAGCTATTCCTATGGCCTTACAAGGTAAGTTGAAGTTAAATACGTGGCCTGAACCGATTCAACAGTCAATTCAGAAGGTAACACTTGTGATAGCTGTTGCAGGCAGGCTTAGTCAGAGTGAAATAAAGATATGGATGGTCTGTAATGATGCAAAGTTTGGGCCCATTGGCTTTGAAAAAGTCACCAGGTTTACTGAATTTAGTCTAACTTATTTTTTTTTTTTTCGAGACAGGTTCTCACTATGCCGTTCAGGCTGGTCTTGAGCTCACTTTGTAGCCCAGGCTGGTCTCTTTAAGTCATAACGTTCCTGGGGGGGCCTGCCCCTTGGCAGGCCTGCCCCTTGGCAGGCCTGCCCCTTAGCTCAGTTCTTTAAGTGGCTGCTTCAACAAAACAGTCAGGCTCAGGTTGCTGTGGTTTGATTCCCACAGTTCAAGCCAGCCAAACCTGCCCTGAAGGCATTCGAAGCAAAAAAAAAAAAGTCATAACGATCCTGCCTCAGCCTCCTGAGTGCTGGGATTGCTTAATTTAATATTTGAAGGGATTTGTTCTCTGCCTTATAGGCAGACTTTAAGGAAACATTGTAATAAGTGTACTAATAAGCAACTTGTTAGAAATGATGAATCAGTATAAGCATAGTTATACCTAGGGACAGCTGGCACGGTTGTAGTTATGTATCCCTTCATGAAGGGAGTATGCTCCAAGAAATGTGTCCATTAAGCAGCTCTGTCCTTGTGTGAGCCTCAGAGTAGGTGATCACCCAGGGTGTGCGGTATAGAGGTCTGTCACTTGTTATGTGGGGCATGACTATTTTGTCTGGAAGAGTCAAGAACTCTTTCTGTGAGACGTGTGTTATATTTGCAGCAGAACTGGCAAAATGCTGGCCAGTGACTATAGGGATTGACAGTAACAGGAAGAACTTTGAAACAGAGAAATAACATCCCATTCTTAGATTTGTGGTTGTTGGTGGTTTTGAGATGGGGTCTTACTATGTACTTCAAGCTGGTGTTGAACTTACTGTGTAGCCCAGGCTGACCTCTGCTCGCAAGTGTGGGATTATAGGTTTGTGCCACCACACTCAGCTTAAGACTCTTAATGTGCTAATTTTATAGGTGTAGGGTGAGTGGGAAAAGGGAACCAGGGGTGTTGGTAAACTGAAAATCATTAAAAGCTTCACAGAAAGTAAGTGTGCTTTAAGTGACATGATCATAAAAGAGGGCTATGTTTTAGGGTTCCTTTATCCCTTTGAGAATCAAATAAAAGTAAAAGATTTCTTCATAAAAATACACAAATATGCCCACACATAAAACTTGGCATGTGATTTTCTTTTCTTATCCCAAATTCTTGCGGAAGTTCAAAATTAAAAATTGCTGATTAGCTCAAGACAGAACAGCGCTTAGCACTGGTAAACATACACTGACCACACTGTATTTCTTAGGTCTGGAGAATCACAGTTTTGGGGGACAGTCTGAGGGGCAGTAGGTGTTTTATAATGTTAATGACTTATATCTGAATACCCCCCCACAAGCCTCATGAACTCAAAGGTGGAGGTTTTAGAAGGTGACTGGATTGTGGGGCTTATAGCTGAACAGAGTGGGAGGTGGACGTCAGAAGAGGTAGCTCACTGGAGATGTGGGCTGGAAGGGTATACTGTGTCTCCTTACCCAGCTCCTCCCTTTTCTCTCTGCTTCCTATCCCCCATGCTATGAGCAGTTCGCCTCTGCTAGGCCCCTCTGCCAAGCTATCCTGCCTTGGAGTCAGCCAGTATGGACTAAGTATTCAATTTGTGAGCCAAAATAAACCTTTCTTCCTTTAAGTTGTGGCTGTTGGGTGTTGTGTCCCAGGGACAAGCAAAATAACTAAGACTTAATGTTGAGAAAAAGGCACAGTGGAGCATACTTGTAATTCCAACTACAGTAGGGAGGCTGTGTCAGGAGGATTGCAAGTTTGAGGTCAGCCAGGGAATAGTGAGACCCTGTCTCAAAATAATTTTAATTTTTTTTATTTTTTGTTGGAACCGGGGATTGAACTTAGACCCATGCATTTGCCAGGGAAGCGCTTATTTCTACTGAGCCATCTCCTCGGTCCCTCCTGTCTCAAAATAAATAAATAAATAAGAAAGGCTTAAGGATATATCTCAGTGGTGGTATACAGTGAGTTCAATCCTAAATACCACCAAAAAAAAAAAAAAAAAAAAAAAATCACTAATAGTTGAACTGAGTGCCTTTGGTCTAGAGAAGAGAGAGAGGATAGAATATGGTAATTCTGGGTTTTAATGATTGAAACTGTTACATGGAAAAAGGATTACACTTATTCTGAGTAAGTCCTCTTGCTCCTTCCATAAATAGTAAGATAACTACTGAGAATTTAATGTCAGGAAAAGCACTGAATGTTGACTCTGCTTTTTCTAAGAATTTATGGTCTAGTAGGGAAATAATTATAAATCATAAATTTATGACAAGATAGACAGGGGCAAACAGATGTTTCTTCAAAATTCTGTAGCCCATTATAATTGGAATGGATTCAGAGAAGATTAATTTTATTTTAGTGTTTGGTTGGGGCAGTTGAGGTGAACCTTGAAGACCAAGCTTAGAAGTATTTAGACATTCAGATATGATGAGCGAGTGGACTTTCTAGTCACGGAATAGCAAGCAGAAAAAGACAAGAAGGATGGAAAAATGGACACCTGTGGCGATTTGTAAGCAGCTGACTTAGAGTGATGAAAAGGTTTAGTAACGTGGTGGGGCAAGTTGTGAACCCAAATGCCAGGTGAAGGAATTCAATCTTGTTCCATGATCAGTGGAGCTCCTTTGGGGGTTGTTTTGTAGCAGCAGAGTGAAATCACTGTGAGCTCTGTGCCTGGAATATTGGTCTTACAGTTCTGTAAAATCACTTATAAACAGCCTGATGGCTGGGAAACCAATTAAAAGGTCATTGCAGCACTTTTGGCAATAAATGATGGATAGTGTGGTGGTGAGAATGAGATGATGGAAAAAGAAGCGCAATGATTGTGTGTCTGGTTCCAGCAAATAGAGGGTGAGAGGCAGGAAATCTAAGTTATTGCAGTGCCGGGGCAGTGGGTTTAAGGCAGGTATGTCTGAAATGGTAACACAGGAGGAAAGTAATATCAGCAACAGTTCAGTTGGAAGGGATTACTTTCAGATATGGTGAGATAGAGTTGACTAGTACATAGTTCTTTATATTTTAATTCAATATTGAGACAGGGTCTTGTGGTATTCCAGGCTGGCCTTGAATTCAAGATTTTCCTGCTTCAACTTTATGAAGGGGTGGGATTACAAGTGTGTGCCACCATGCCTGGGTTTAAATAATCTTAACAGGTGTTTGTTATACTTGATTAACATTTAACTTTTATTTTGGGACTCCTCATGATCTCAGTATCTGCAGAGCTACCTAGCCCTGGTTGTCCGTTGCTCTGAAACCTTCCAGTAGTAGAGAAAGTGGGCACAATAGCTTTATTGGTGAGGGCAGTGAGGCCCACAGAACTGAGTTGCTTGGGTAGAATCCTACTGCTAGAGTTACGAGGTTGAATATAGAATCTTGTCACTCAAAACCCTGCGCTCTAGGCCCTGTGTCCCAGAGTGTTATTCTGAAAGATCATCTATTGATGGTTTTTGAGAATGATTTCCTTCCCATGCTGCCTGTATCATTTATTTCCATTTCAGAGAGCACTTAGAGTTGTCCTCTAGGGATTTTAGGTTATTAATGGCTCCATATACAAGTGCCTCTGTTCAGTGTCAGTGGTATAGCAGGGTATGGTGAGATTTATTCTATTCTCAAGGAGTTTATGGATTCTATTGTTTCCTACTTAGTTATCAGCAGAAAAAGGCTTAGGGGTGTTGAGAGGAAGAAGAGCGGTAGTACAGAAACATTGATCAGTTTTAGAAACCAAGGGTTGCCTTGGGCAAATCATAAAAATGGAAAGAACACAATGTGGACCTCAGTTGCTGACAGTGGGCCTTGCTCAGTGGCCTGGCACCGGCACTCAAGCAAGATAAGCCCCTGTGTGTGCTATGTCTTTCTTAGGAACTCAGATTTTATGATTTCCTTTGACAAAAACAGAAGATGTGCAGTAGTGTCCCCACTGCCCCTCAAGGTATCTTGTGGCAGGGCCTTAAGTTAGGGAATAAAAATCTTGGGGAATCATTAGCTTACACTGATCTTTATTTCTCAAATAATTCACTGTTACTTACTCTGCATGCAAGGAAGACATTAAAATAAGTAGGTGAGTCAGAAGTGTTATTCCTGGACTGGTTCGTTTTTGTAATTTTTTTTTTTTTTTTTTTTTTTTTTGCGGTACTGGGAATTGAACTGAGGACCTTGCGCTTGCCAGGCAAGTGCTTCTACTGAGCTATCTCCCTGGGCCTGTTTTTGTAATCTTTATAGAATTACTCCCTTGCCTGGTCTCATTTGTATTTCACATCTGTGCATAGAAAAGGCATGCTTGAAAGATAAAGGGAATGTTTAAATTAAAAAAAAAAATCTAAACTTGTTACATAAGAGACACTGCCAAGGATGCACTGTTGGTATGAAGCTCCTACTTCCTAACCTGTATTTTATTTTTTTGGTGGAACTGGGGATTGAACTCAGGCCCTTGCGCTTGCCAGGGAAGCGCTTATTCCACTGAGCCATCTCAGCCGAAACTAAATTATCTTTCTTTCTTCTTTTTTTTTGCGGAACCAGGATTGAACTCAGACCTTTGTGCTTCAGCCATCTCTCTGGCCCCCAGACATCTCCCTGGCCCCCCTAGCCTGTATTTTAGCCTGTAGTTTGCTCTTTATTACTCACTTGAGTTACTGTGGGAGCTTTAAGTTCCCTGTGTCCAAACAAGAGTCATGGTCCTGGGGAAATAGCTCGGTAGAATAAGCGTGTGCCTGACAAGCATAGGGTCCTGAGTTCAATCCCCAGTACTGCAAAAAATAAAAATAAAAACAAAGAGTCATTATTTTACTCTCTATAACTACTTTTCTGTAGGTTCTCAGTTTTTGGATTTTGAGTTTCCCATACTAAAATTTTTTTTTTTTTTTTTTTTTTTTTGGTGGAACCAGGGATTGAACTCAGGCCCTTGCACTTGCCAGGGAAGCACTTATTCCACTGAGCCATCTCCCCGGCTAACTGAGCCATCTCCCCGGCCTCCCATACTAAAATCTTGTATGTTATTCACATTTACTTTTTGATTTTTGCTTTTGAAGCGGGGTCTCGCTACATTGCCCAGGCTGTCTTTGAACTGTGAGGCTGAAGCAGTCTTTCTGTCTCAGTCTCTCGAGTAGCTGGGATTATACAGGTGTGCTCTGCTGCATTACACCCCTTTTGTTAACTTACTAAACCTTGCTTCCTCCTGTGCACACTGCCTCACCCCTCTCAGACCATCCTGTCTTCCGAGTTAATATCCTAGTTGAGCTCCTGTTTATCCTGTTTGAGTAATCTTTGATGACAAGGAGCAGTTATGTTCAGTGCAGTTGTCCTCTTGATAGCTGCTCTCTCTGCACCTACATAATTACAGAACAGCTTGAGCAGCAACTGTGGAAGAAGTTGGTCATTTTTTTAGTGCATTGCACCCTTGTGGGCTGTGGCCAGCCTAGAAATAATGGTGTCGGCTTGGGAGTTAATTTCCCAAGTTATGGCTGATGCGGCGGTAACAAATCTTGGTGGTCTGTTCTTAAGGGATCACTCATGACTTTCTTACAGACTGGGTAGTATAAATGACACGTACTTTTAAGCTCTTGGGCCTCTATATGCCATCCACCCTAGAGTGTATCTTCCTAAAGAACAGTGTTGAAACTGGACAAGGTGCTTATATCTCTCTGACCTTGGCTACTCGGGAGGCTGAGGCAGGATCCCAAGTTTGAGGCCTGCCCGGGCAACTTAGTGGGACTTTGACTCACATACAGGATGGGGATGTAGCTCAGTCATAGAACACTTGCCCGACATAAGTGAGGCCCTGGTGTGATTCTCAGCACCACCAAAGCAGTCACTGATGATGAAATTCCCTGAGTATTGAAACCCCTGGCATAGCTTGTGAGTTTCCTGTCTGTTCTCTTCTCTTTCTCTGTAACCCCTGTGCTCAGTGCCATTGCATTTTTCTTTTGGCACGCTGTGTGTGTAGAGGCCCCTCCTCTTTCTTCATGCAGGTGTATACTTCCTGCCCGTGCTCATTCATACCAGTGCTATGAGCTGGCCCCGCTGAGCAGTAGCTGCTACTCTGGTATGTTCTCTGGTGTATCCTGTTTTAAAACCCTAACACATTGTAACCTATTTGTGCATTTGTCTTCCTCAGCATTGAATTTTGAGTTTGTCTAAGACAGAAGTGTAAAGACCTGTGTGTCTCAGTGTGGTATGTTCAGGAAGAAATGGTAGCAGGAGTGGGGAAGAGACCAGAAGACAAGAGTTGGGTTAGGTGGTGGCTGGTCTGTCTGGTTGGCGAGATGGACACCCCCCCCCCCCGCAACAGTATGGATGTTCGTTTATACCTTTGCAAAGTTAGTAACACATGGCACAGGTTGCCTAGTGACTAATAGCTGACATTAGCCAGTTATGATGCTTATCTCAGAACTGAGGTAGCTTGTTTGCTAACAACACATTTGACTAGTTTTCTAGCTTCCATGGCTCCCAACACAGAAGCTTTAAAATTTCTTTTTATTCAGATTTCCTGACACCCCCAATTCATCAAGTATTTTCTTCAGCAGCTTCTTATACCCAGCATCAGGTTGTTGAGGAGCTCAGAGAGAATTGTTTTGTATTAGATGTTTTCTTTTTCTTCCAGGTCGTGATATCATTGGGCTGGCAGAAACTGGTTCTGGAAAAACAGGGGCCTTTGCTTTGCCCATTCTGAATGCGCTGCTGGAGACGCCCCAGCGCTTGTTTGCCCTGGTTCTCACCCCTACCCGGGAGCTGGCCTTTCAGATCTCAGAGCAGTTTGAAGCCCTGGGGTCCTCAATTGGAGTGCAGTGTGGTAAGTGCCCAAGAGAGACGTGCTCTGAGGTGTCCCAGCAGGTGGAAGAGAGTGAAAGGAAGTGCTGGCAAGAGTTGCTGACCTAAGAGCTTTGGGAAGAGCTTTACCTGTGAGGTAGCTGGTGTTGAACAGAGATGCGATGCTGACTTGAGGATCACTGACTTATGGAGAAAGTTAAGAATCTTTTTCTGTCCTCTTAAAATTCCTGTAGCTGTGATTGTAGGAGGAATCGATTCAATGTCCCAGTCTTTGGCCTTGGCAAAAAAACCACATATAGTAATAGGTGAGTAATTGAGGAAGGTAAGAAGCACTTGCAGTGGTAAATGGGAGGAAAGCTACCAGTGTGTGGAGCAATGGGTTTCTGTAATTCTTATTTTTTAATTTCTTTCTTTTGGGGCTGTGTGAGGATGGTAGATCACGTTTTCGTTCTAGTTCTGAAATGCTGCCTTTTCCCTTCACCCTTTCTTGCTAGCGACTCCTGGCCGATTGATTGACCACTTGGAAAACACAAAAGGTTTCAACTTAAGAGCTCTCAAGTACTTGGTCATGGATGAAGCAGACAGGATATTGAACATGGATTTTGAGACAGAGGTGAGTTCTTAATTTCTTGGTTTTTCATAGTTACCTCAAATTCTTTTCCTAAATTTGGTTCTTTGTTCCCATGTTTTTGTTTTTTACTGTATGGGTGATTAAACCCAGGGCCTTTCCACTGAGCTACATCCCCGTAGCCCTCTTTTGTTTTTGTTTTGAGGCAGGGCCTTGGTAAGTCACCAAGTTGCCCAGGCTGGGCTCAAACTTGTAACCCTCTAGCCTCAGCCTCACAGAGTGCTGGGATTCCAGGTGTCAGCACCACAGCTGGCTGCTCCCTTCACTGTGGAAAGCTCTGCATCTGTCTCAGCAAACTGGTGTCTCCACCGGCTTTCTCCATTCTCAGCACTCTGCCTTCCCAATGTCAGTGCCTCAGCATTTCAGAAATGAGAAGTGTCAGGGACAGTTTCCTTTTGTATGTTTAATTTAGACCTCTGCTGTATGCCTTGGAATACTTTCTTTTTCTTTGATAACTCCCTTGTCATTGATTATGTTCTTCTTGGTCTTTCTTTTAGCTTTTATCTGCTAACTTAAGCTACTTTTTATCTAAATGGCATTATTGTATTTTTTTATGGCATCTGATATGGCATATTAAATAGTAAATTCTAGCTGAATTGAACTGACTTTTGAGTCTCAAATCTCCACAGGGGTGTATCTAGTAGCTCAGTCTCCACCTCCTTCACTGTGCAGAAGATTTGCAGGTGTCTGGTGAGCTATCACATTGGCATCCTTTCCTCTTTGTACCTCAGGTTGATAAGATCTTGAAAGTGATTCCCCGAGACCGGAAAACCTTTCTCTTCTCTGCTACCATGACCAAGAAGGTGATATTTGCTGGAACATGTTTTCTTCTTTATAAAAATTGATACATTAAAGTAATAGTAAAATACATAAAAATAAAGTTGGAACATTTAGGAACTAGTGTATGCTGTTTCTTTTTTAGGTGCAAAAACTGCAGCGAGCAGCTCTGAAGAATCCTGTGAAATGTGCTGTTTCTTCCAAATACCAGACGGTTGAAAAATTACAACAGTATTATCTTTTTATTCCCTCTAAATTCAAGGTGAAGTGTTTACTTTGATCATTCCTGCCTCTCCCTTTTCTCACCAAAGCATCTGAAAGTGTCAACTCTTGATTAGCTGAGAGCCAGATGAAGGTGGAGTCACTGTTTGCTTTAGGCTGCATGTTGTGCTTATATTTATCGCAGATAAGTCAGACATTCTAGGAATTCATAGCATGGGCAACCACAGTTTTGAAGTCCTGATGTAATTACTTCCTGCCTTCTCTTCTCTTCCCCCACCTTATTTTTTTTTAAAGGAGTGCCTAATTTTGTGTTTTAATATAAAAACTTCACCTGGTTGCTGAGGTCTACTTCCCTAGGGATGGACTGCAGGCTGTGTTAGGGAGACATGGTTTGCACATAGGTCACAGTACTGGTTAAGACATGTAAAGCTGGCAGCTGGTGGATAATTGAGAAGCACTTGTATAGGCTTCATCTTTCCTTAATGTGTATATTAGATCCCCATTCCTCTTGGGTTCAATTACATATTTTGTTTTGGGTTTGTAACTTAGGATACCTACCTGGTTTATATTCTAAACGAATTGGCTGGAAATTCCTTTATGATATTCTGTAGCACCTGTAACAACACTCAGAGAACAGCTCTGCTGCTCCGAAATCTTGGGTTCACAGCCATCCCTCTCCATGGGCAAATGAGTCAGGTAAGCGTTCTTTCATGTCATTAGCCATGAACTGGTAGCATGCCTTATAATAGTAGAGTTGTATTATGAAGACATGGGGCATTAAAGCCTCATTCCATGCATGTTGTGATTTTATAGGCTTTGAATTGTTGCTCTGAAAGCACACTTTATCAAGACAAGAAGAGGCACAGATTAGAGTATTTTATTGGTAGTCATCTGTTTTGTAAGTTCTTACATTGATTTATATGGCCCAAGTGGTAATAGGACTTTGTTCTCTAAAGACTTGCAATAAATTATTTTCCAGTTGTGTTTCTGTCATATTAAACAGTCTGTTTTGCATTACTCTTTGTAGCCTGATTGTTAAGTATTTCTTTGTTTTGACTTGTGAAGCTCTGTTCTGAATTTAAAGGGAAAAAAATGTTAAAAAATTTCTCTGAGTTCACAATAATGTTGGCTATTTTATATATTTTACATTTCAAGATTTCTTATGTCTCCAAGATTAAAATTTTTCCCTTTTACTATTAGTGTTTATTGATCCTGGGTTTTGAGCAGTGAAGATAGCTTGGTGGTCTGAGTGCCTGCCTGGCAAATGTAAGGACCTGGGTTTGATCCCAGGTACCGCATGCCATGCCAGCCACCAGAACTGGGTCTGGTGGCACATGTCTGTAATCCCAGCTCTAGGGGAGGTTGAGACAGGATCACTATTAGTCTGAGTCCAAATAATAAATAAATTAATTAAAGAAATTTGGGTTTCAATGCATGTATTTTGATTATAGCCATCCCGTTTTTCTACAGCCTCTCCTTTCCCTTTGTCTAATAGTCTCCCTTCTACTTTCCTGTCATCTGTTTTAGATTCTTCCTGTTGGAGAGTTCTTATTTCTTTTTCATCATTTCAGAGCAAGCGCCTAGGATCCCTTAATAAGTTCAAGGCCAAGGCGCGTTCCATCCTTCTAGCAACCGATGTTGCAAGCAGAGGTTTGGACATCCCACATGTGGATGTAGTTGTCAACTTCGACATTCCAACTCATTCAAAGGTAGGTCCAGTTGCTACCCTGATACTCTAGTCTCTAAGTTTATTTCTTAAATGTTTTCTTAGAACAGTTTTTTTGTCCTTAAATTAGTTAAGTAACAAAGCCCAAGAAAGCCCTTGTTTATTCATTCATATCAGCTTGCACAAGGCCGTATATGTAACATCAATAAATGTGAGTGAAGGTAGCAAGGAGAGTTGTTGGATGTTGTCACCCAGAGGGGCAGATCCTGATCTGTGTCCATCTCTTCTCTTCGGCAGTGACAGTATTTGGTTCTTAATGAATCTCAAGGTTTCTTAACTTTGGCCCTATTACCATTTTGGGGCAATGAATTCTTGTGGGGTTGTCCTCTTGCAGGAAGTATGCTTAGTGTTCCTGTTCTCTACTCACTAGCTGACAGGATCCCACACTTCCAGCGTGACAGCCAGAAATGCTTCCAGGCATTAGCAGATATTTCTTGAGATGACACAGTCCTAAAGAACTCTGTATCTCTTAGCTTCATATTTAACTGCAGTAGATAAAGTGCTGTCTCACTTGATTTTTATAATAACCTTTATGTTTGGGCATGTATTTCTATCTCTGTTTTATAAATAGAAACCAAGGTTCAGAAGGTTATGTTGTTTGCAGGTAAAACCATAGCTGACGTGTAAAACCTCTAGCTCTTTTTTTTTTTTTTTTTTTTAATGTTTATTGTTTATTTATTTTGCAATACTGGGGATTGAACTCAGGACCTCATGCTTGCCAGGCAGGCACTTCTGGGGCTGAGCTACACCTCTAGCCCTAAAACCTCTAGCTCTTTACCATGTTGCCTCTAACTATGGAGATATGCTTTATAGATTTTTTTTTTTTTTTTTTTTTTGGTACAGGATTGAGCCTGGGACCTTTTCAGGGTCTTGCTAAGCTTCCCCGGCTGGACATAATTACAGTCCTGTTATTTTAGCTTTTCAGAGTGCCTAGTGTTTTCTTTCATAGGTTTGTAGCAAGACTTTGCATACCTAGTTGTTCACTTATAATCCATATAACCTGAATTTGTTTATCCTTTTTGCTGCAGGATTACATTCATCGAGTAGGTCGAACAGCTAGAGCTGGGCGCTCTGGGAAGGCCATTACTTTTGTCACACAGTAAGTTAATCCGCATAGGGTATTGTAATGTGAGGAGCAGACCACAGTGCTAGGGGAGGTCCAGAGAGTTGGACCAGCTTGGAAGTTGGCTCTCTACGGTCTGCTTTGCTAAACACTTAAATGCCACCATACTGGTTTTTATATTTCTTTCTTTCTGGATTTTGTATTTTTAAAATAGAAATAATACCTACCTAGCAAGGTGTTGATAGAAATTGGAGACAATTTATGAAAAAGATCTAGTTTGTTTGGTATATAGAAGCATAAGAAAATTGGTACTTGTTTCTTGCAGTGGCTAGACTTGGAGAGTAATGATTTTTCCTTTAATTTAAACAGCATTACAATAACTGGATTTTTTTTTTTTTTTAGGAACAGATTTCTATGTATCTATGGCTTTTCTATGAATAAAGAATACTGTGGATAACTTTCTAATAGGCCATGCACAAAGATTGCTTTTTTTTAAAATATTAGTTTTCCTCATTTTATTTTTATTTTTTTAAATTAGTTTATTTTATTTATTTGTGTGTGTGTGTGTGTGTGTGTGTGTGCGCGCGCGCGCACGTGGCCAGCTCTGCCCACCAGGGGGCGGGGCTGGCTGGCATGTGGTGCTGAGGGATTGAACTGCGGTCCATGTGCTTTGCTAAGCTTGTTCTAAGTAGGTGCTTTAGACCACTGAGCCATTTCACCAGCCCCCAAAGATTGCTTTTGATTATTATGTAGAAAAGGATTACTGGAGCCAGCCAGATAGCTCAGCGGATTAAAGCGCCTGCTGTGATTGGCCTGCTGTGCTGGCCCTGCCCCTGGGGCGCTGAGCCAGCAATGGAGACTGGGAGTGGTGGCAGGCACCCTAATACCACCACTTGGGAGGCTGAAAAACCAGGAAGGGTCACTATGAGTCTGCTCTAAGTAGTGAGACCCTGTAGACCCTGTACTAAGTACATTATAAATAAATTAATTAACTAGAGAAGGCTTACTATGTACAATATTGCTTAAAACTGGCTTTATATTGCATCATATTATCTAATGTCCTATAGTGGTTTTTTGTTTTGTTTTTTTTTCCCCCGGAACCGGGGATTGAACTCAGGACCTTATGCTTGCCATGCAAGTGCTTATTCTACTGAGCCATCTCCCTGGCCCCTAATGTCCTATAGTTTGATTATGGGCAGATGTTTGCACTGTCAGCCAATCAAAGCCATCCCATGTTTTCCCAGGTATGATGTAGAACTCTTCCAGCGCATAGAACACTTAATTGGGAAGAAGCTGCCTGTCTTTCCAACACAGGATGATGAAGTTATGATGCTGACAGAACGTGTGACTGAAGCCCAAAGATTTGCCCGAATGGTATGCAGCTTGCTGTCCTTTTCAGCAGTCTCTATGCAGTAATACTAGCTGTGCATCAGATTCTATATTATGTTAATCCTCTTAAAACTCGAGAAGCGGGGTATCATTTTGTTCCAAATTTAAGATAAGCAAAAACTAAGGTTTGTAGACATGGTAGATAATGGGCTTTAGACCATGTAACCACATGGTTGAATCAACATTCAGACCTAATCTGACCTGAGTGGCCACATTATCAGCCCGTGTTCATGGACTCTATTATATGTGGTTAAAAAAAGCCCAACAGACTTGAGGTCAGGAGACCTGGCTGTGGACTGTACTAGATCATTTTGCCTAATCTCTCAGGATCAGTTCCTCACCTATGAACTGGGAATAATACTTGCCTTGCATATCTGTGGTGTTTGGTGAGCACCAGAAAAGCTTAAATAGCATGTCATTACTAGTAGTGGTAAAAGCAGCAGTGGCAAGGATGAGAAGATTCTAGAAGAAACTTTTGAGTGTTCTTGTCTTCCTAAGTTCTAGACCAAGAGAGGGAGAAACTGCCCGTCAGTTGCTTTCTGAGTGGCTGAACTGCAGACTTGTTTGGCTTATCTGTCTGCATGAACATTTTTGTTTGTTTGTTTTTCTCCTCTTTTTGGGGGGGTGGGGGGGGCAGGTACTAGGATTTGAACTCAGGACCTCATGTTTGTCAGGCAGGTGCTGCACCACTGAGCTGAATTCTCAGCCCTGTCTGGTATTTTGTTGATAAAAGTACTGCCTGTGCTTTGGGAAAGAAATTTAGAAAATACAGAAAGGTTTAAAGTACTAGATAAAGCTGGGGTTGGTGGCACATACTATAATCGTAACACTTGGAAGGCTGGGGAAGAGGATCATTGCGAGTTCAAGCCCAGGCCTGAGCTACATAGTGAACTCGGGCAGTCTGAACTGCTGAACTGCATATTGAGACCCTTTCTCAGGAAAAAAAAAAAAAAGAAAAAAAATGAAAAGCTAAACAATCTCCCACAGCACTATTGATAACATTTGGCTATTTTCTCTTTACCTATAATTGGAACTTGTTTTGGAACTCAGGGCTTTCACACTGAGCTACATTCCCAGCTCTTTAAAATGTTTGGAGATAAGGTCTTGCTGAGTTTCCCAGGACAGACTTAAATTTGTAGTCCCCTTGCCTCAGCTTCTCAGAGTGCTGAGATGACAGGTGTGTGCCACCACACTGGGCAGTGAGCCTTTCTTTACATCCCCACTTTCATACTTCCAAGCCCCTGACCTCTGACCAGTTCTTAATAGCTACAAGGGATTCTATCAATGTATGTATCATGGTTTACATTGATGGATATTTTTTCTTTTTTCTAGCTTTTTAAAGTTTTAACTAATACTGTGTTGAACATCTTAATATTTGCAGTTTGGCATACTTGTCTCCTTAAATTCCTAGAGATAGAATTCTTAGGCCAAGAAACACACATAAATAAAATTTGGATTTATAGATAATGTCAAATTAGAGGTAAATTTTATTATACCTCGGATAATACGTTTTCTTAATTTCTTAATTTTTATTAGTACATGCTTGTGGTATATAATAATTACATGCATTGTGGGGAGTTGGTGCGTGTGTATATAGTGACACGTTTTTATTTCCCTTCCCTGTCTTTGTCTTGGTTCTGTTTTTATTTTTTTTAATTTTTTTGGTGGAACCAGGAATTAAACTCAGACCCTTGCAATTGCCTGGCAGGTGTTTATCCTACTGAGCTATCTCCCCGGCCCCCTTGTCTTTGTCTTAGATCTTGCCAATCTGCCATGTGAAAATAAGGGCCTGTTTTTAATTTTATGCTTTGATTACTAATAAGGTTGACATTTTGCATGGTTGAGTTTGTGATTGCTGCTCCTTGCCAGGGTCAGGTGTTCGGGCTCTTCTCGATGCCTGATCTGAGGAGATGCGGCCTAGAATGTGGTACCTCAGTGCCAGCAGCTCACTCTCAGTCGGGTCCTTTCTGCTGCCCTGCAGGAGTTAAGGGAACATGGCGAAAAGAAGAAACGTTCACGGGAGGATGCCGGAGACAATGACGACACAGAGGGGGCTATCGGAGTCAGGAACAAAGTGGCTGGAGGGAAAATGAAGAAACGGAAAGGCCGTTAATCACTTTTCCAAGGACTTGAATCCTGCTGTCTGTAAGCAGGGATTGAGAAAAAGAATGAAAGGCCTCCACCGGTGCTCCCCGGACGGAGTCTGTGGGATTTGTGTCCAGAAGCTCTCGGCCCCCTGGGCATGTGTGCCCCTTCTTCGTGGTAGTGTCATTGCCGCTGGTTGATGTGTGCAGTACTGACGTCAGTACTCGCTGTTCTTTGCTTCGATTCCTTGCTCATGACCTGAGTGGGACGTGTGTGCCCTGCTCTCACTTTACACAGACCTTTTGTCTTGATTTTCAGGTGCAAGTCACGGACTTGGGTGATGAAACACGGCCAATCATTGTAACGCAATGATGATTGGACATTCCTAGGTGGTATGAAGCTAGCTTAGCTTATGCTTCACTGCACTCAATGTAAAACAATAAACTTAAATTTTATTTTTAAAAGATTTAGCCATTTTGGAGACCTTGATATTAAAGGGATTTTTAGATTTAAGTAAGATCTTATTCCAAGTAAGGAGTTATATTATAGGTGCATGCCTATAATTCCACACTCTGGAGGAGGGTTGCAGATTGGGATTTTTTGGTTTTCAGGGTTTTTGTTGTTGTGTTTTGAGATAAGACTTTTTTGTGTAGTCTAAGCTGACCTTGAGCTCATTGTATATCCTAGGCTGGCCTGCAATGCCTAGTGATCCTCCTGCCTCAGCCTCTGAAGTGCTGGGATTACAGGTGTACACCACTATACCTGTCCAGGATTATAAATTTGAGCCCAGCATGGACAGTTTAAGGACATATTTCAAAAAACAAAAACAGGTCTAGCTAATAGGTAAGAATGTGACAGGGTAGTTAAATGGCTCACTCATTGGTGGTTTTTAACTTACAGTAAGTATTATAGTATGATTTTAAAAGGAACTTAGTGAAGGAATGGTATGCTGGATGGCTTTGAAGTGGAAGTATTTAAAGAGGCTGTGCTTCTCTTGGGGGTGGAACAAATGCCATCAGTAGGACTGACCATAAAAGGACTTAAGATCACTAAATAGATTAACTTCCCTGACTGAAGTCAAGCAGGTGGTTAGGAAGACTGGTTTATGTGGATCCTATCCCCAAGTGATGAGTGTAAAATCAGAACACACCAGTAGAGGGGGGTAATTCTAGGACTTTATTTCATTCACTTGTCCTTGGTGCCCAGGATTCTTTGTCTTCTTGTCTCAGTGATTGAGTTCAGATGATGGTGAGCTGAGTGCAAGGAAGCACTGGCCATGGAGGGCAGGGCTGGGAGGCGAGGGTTGCTGGAAATCAGAGACAGCTGTCAGCTTCCCAGCCACAGTCTTGTGTTCTGAGGACTTTTTCACATGGAAGATGCGTAATACTTTTTGTTGACTTTGTCATTTTTATTTTATTTATTTTATGTATTTGGTACAGGGCCTCACTACGCAGCTTGGACTTATAGTGATCCTCCTGTTTTCAGCCTCCACAGTGCTGGGATTACAGGCATGTGCCACCACTCCCAGTCTCTGTGCCAGCTCAGTGTGCCTGGGGGGTGGGGCTGGCGCTGCATGTGGGACCAGGGGTCGATCCCTGGCCCCTGTGCTTGCCTAAGTGGCCACTTAGTCTGCTGAGCTATCGTGCCAGCCCTGACTCAATTTTATTAGAAGAGAAGATATACATTGGCCGAATCAGGGTAAAAGAGATTGCAGAGAATCACTTGGGTGAACTATGATTGTAAATGAAGTTTGGAAGAAGAGAAAACTGCATGTGTGGTGCATCTTGAAGGTATGGCCTAAAAGTTGCCATATCTAGTGAGAAAATTACAAGGCAATAGTACTCTCTGGGTGTTTCTGGGTGATCCATTGCATGCCGGGAGACTTAAATATGCAGGTGAAGCCAGGCACGTTGGTGTATACCTGTAATGCCAGCTACTTAGGAGGATTGCAAATTTGAGACCAGCTTGGGCAGCTTAGCAAGACCTCTCAATAAAATGGGCTGAGACTAGAGCTTACTGCAGAAATGCTCTAAGTTCAGTCCCCAGTGCTGCCTACATAAATAAGTGAGTAGATGGAGTGCTTTCTGTCACAGATGCAACCTGATAAGGTGAATTCTGTGGATACAAGGGTTTGTGAATTGAAGCAGAGCATGTGAAAAATATATATGTAGCAGGTGGTTTAGTTTCTTGTATATTTCATTTTCCATTATGATGCATTTGAAAGAAGGATAAGTTAGAGGAGTCAAGATAAAAAGGGGAAAGGGGGTTGAAACAGGCAGATGGTTGTGTGGGGGTCATACTCATGACTTGTGCATCAAGCCTGCCACTTGGAATTGATTCTCTACTAACATGGGACTTTGGAGGCCAATGGCACTTGCAAGGGTGGCTTAGGATGCAGAGCAAGTGTAAATCTGAACCAGTGGATGATTGGTGTTTGATTCAACTTAGTGGTGAACTACAGAAGCAAGTTGAAGTTGGATTGGGGTACCGGTGGGGGGTCAGGAGGAGAGATTGGAATTATCCTGGAGGACATCTAAGTTTAATAATTTTTTAGTTCTACATTTCCTAATTTAAGAAACTGAACCTTGAAGCAATCTCTCCCCTCCCCAATTCTGAGTAAATATGTAAACCTTTATGACTTCATAAAGGGACTATATTGTAGTAGCCATGTAAGGCCAGCCTAGAGAAAAATATCCCCTGCTCATGTAATCATAAAGCTAAGTTATGTCGTATTCATTGATGCAGTTGGTGTAAGAATTGCTTCGTGGTATCGCATCTGCCTGTTTTTTCTGTGGAGGTGGAGGTATGAATGAAGAAGACACCCTTCTGTCTTAGGAAAGTGTTCTGGGACCCCACTGAAGGGCCTGCAGGCAGGTAAAGCAGGCCCGAATCCCAGGGCGCTCCGAGAATTGCAGTTCTTGTTAAGGGTCTGGTCAACTAGGTTGTGATTTCTGTCTCAGTCTCTCAAAAAACATTCTGGCTATCCCAGAGTTTAGCTTAATATCCAGAGGCCTTTCCAGGCAGCTTCCTGCGTGCAGAGTTTCTGCCAACACACATCAGAGACCTAGTCTAGCAAGTCCCTCACAGCACTGAGAAATGAGATCAGGAAGAACCAGAGGCTGTGTCGTGTTGGTTACCAAAAAATGAAGGAATTCAGATTATCAAAAGCAGGTCATGAAACAGCATGGAAAAATATGTCCCTAACACTAAATGAAGAGAATATACTAGAAGGCCTGATCCACACAGTTCTTAAGGTGAAATCTAGCCTGAGGGCAGATTATACATCAGGGTGTGCGATGCCTCTCTGCTGGAACCATAGACTCAGACCAGGGCACTAGAGAGTCAAGGGTTACCCACACCTACATTCCTTTTCAGGCCTCACCTGTCTCCGGTATGCACTCAGAGTCCAGCTAAAAATAACTGCAGAAACTTGAGGTCTGGGAAATGGCACCCAGCCATCACACCTAGGGGAAGGAGCTGAGTTGCACTAGGCAGGAAGGAGGCAGGAAGAGAATGCGCTCAGCTAGAGCGCAGGCCATCTCAAATGTCTGTTCGGATTCTTGGGGCTTTTGTCTGTTCATAGCCATCTGTTTACCTGATACCTTCCTAAAGCAAAGGATGTCCCCTGTCACCATGGCCCTTCAGTAACCTGTTGATGCCATCAAGGGGTTGGAAGGAGCAGGAAGGGGATGGGAATGCAACAGAGTTTGGGAAAACAGTCATGAGACCGGTTCCCTCTTGCTATATGATGTGTGCTCCTGACCCACTCTGCGCTTTTTTCTTTTCTTTTTTGGCGGTACTGGAGATTGAACTGAGCTCTCCTGTACTTGCCAGGTGGGTACTTATTCCATTGACTTATCTCCCCGGTCCTATCTGTGCTTTTTAAAATCCTCATTAGTACAGAAATTAGAGAATTTATCCGATCTGCCTCACCAAGTCCAGAGCCTAGTTTATAACATTCTGTTCTGTCCCTTCTTCCCTTCTGCTGTGTGCCACCTCCCAGCCACTGTGCCAGGTATCTGAGGACAGTACTGAGGAAAAGATTAGGTGTCCTTGCAAGCCTTAGCGCTGTGTTGTGATTATGCTTGCTACCCATGGCTTATTGGATGTTACGTCTTCCAAGGCCCAACACACAGTGGATGCTCAGTACCTACCGTTAGCTGGAACCTACTCCATGCTGGAACTTTGTGGTACTGACTCCAGCTATTCAAGCAAATCTGTCAGATAGATATTAGTGTTCCCCTAAGTGCTGTGGAGCCAGCTGGCCACAGCGCCCTTTCAGAGCTCAGAGATCTTGGGCATGTTATTCAGTCTTTTTGAATTTAAATCTCTATCTGAAGAAGCAGAGTACCTACCTACAGGGTTGTGAAGTTTCAATGAGCTATATTCTGGCTCATCATGTTGATTCACAGGTGTTGTTATTACTGTTATTCCTACCATTTTAATTTTTACAGTTACAGGGGTAAGTGACTTGCTAGGTCGTACAGTTGTGATGTGTTGAGTAAAAAATTGCAACCAGATTGGATTCCCAGTCAGCTCTTTATACTGAATATGTGTATAATTGCATATTGTATTATTCACTTAATGCTTATTGAATAAATGACTAAGCATCATTTACAGAATTATTCTTCCTTTGGAAAAGATATGCTCTACAAATAACAGTTAATAAGTGTTAAACCAGGAAGCTTTCAGAATCTGTGTTTTAAATTGACACCAACCAGGTGAGAGAACAGGACATTTTCATTTTTACCAGTAGATGGCAGAAGGAAGAAAAGGGTACCTCTATGGGAAAGTTTTGGTTGGTGAAAGAATGATTAACGGTGGGCAGGGACTGAGACAGTGACAGATTGAAAGGGCTTTCAGTGTGGTGTGTGGCCCACTGTGACTAAGGGGTGGTGGTCAGGGTGGGTCTGAGAACTACCTGCAAGGATCTGAAGGTGTCAGCCTTCTAGAAGTTTGGCGAGGTTCACCCAGAGATAGGGGCTGAGAAGGCTGACGTCAACTAAAATCCAGACAGCAGAAAGAGTTCAATAAGAAAAAGTTTGTTGGGCACAGTGACACATAACTATAATTCCAGCTACTCAGGAGGCTGTGGCAGAAGCAACCCAGGTGTGAGCCCAGCTAGAGCAACTTAGCAAGACCCTGCCTCAGTAAAATAAAATGTCTGGAGACATAATTCAGTGGTTCAGTGGTTGCCTGGCATGTAAATTCCTGGACTTCCATCTCCAGTACCAATGAAAAATAAGCAAAATCCATTGATTCCTATTCAGTTTGTAAGCAGGCTTACTAAAGTCTGCCTTTCCTGCGAGGTTGGTCAAGTCTGTGGCTCTCTGATTCTTTCTTCCTCGATTTTCCCACCACAGCCTGCCATTGGAGAACACTTGACAGCACCCCAAGGCATGTCAGTTATGTGTATAGATTGCTCCACTTGTAACTTTTTCTTTTGTGGTGCTGGGGATTGACCTTAGGGCCTTGTGCATGGTAGGCAAGCACTCTACCACCGAGCTATTTCCCCAGCCCTCGTAACCAATTGTTAATCTCCCACTGTACCCCTGTCTTACAGAGGAGGTTGAGTAGGCTTGGTCCGTAGCCCTCCAAGTTTGGTGCTGAGTGGCTGTTGAGCCAAGCTATTCATTTTGTCTTTGGTCTAAAGTGATGGGGAATTGTCTTACTGATTCAAAACAGTAGCAGCAGCAGTCAGTCCAGGTCAGACATACTATACTGGGCTATGGGTGATGGGCATTGCTCAGGGGCAGTGTGTAAGTAACAAGCACAAGGCCCTGGGTTCAATCCCCAGCATCCCACTCACACTGCCCATCAAAGAAGGGACATACTGATGATTCTGCTCCTATGAACTTGAACACTACCCTCCCACCCATTGGAAATGAGCACCCAGACTCAATTTGTCAGTGCAGATGATAAAGTACTCATACGTCAAGAAAACTAAGCCAGAGGGCTGGGGCTATAGCTTAGTGGCACAGCACCGGCTTGGCAAGTACAAGGTCCTGAGTTCAGTTCCCAGTACCAAAAAACAAAAAAGAAAGAAAAGTCAAAGTAATCTCAAGCCAGAGATACAGCCCAGCAGTATAGTGCCTACCTTGTGAATTCAATTCCCTATAGCACCCCATCCCAAGAGAAATCTCAACAAGGCTTTTACTTTTGCAAAAGGTCACAAGCCTACCTCAGCAGTGAGGCAGCAGGGTTGGGATTTATCCCTAGCAGGAGCAGCTAGCTGACTTTCCTCCCTTTTGGGTTTGGGGTGCACAATTGATCCTGATTGGCTAACTCACATGGTGCAAGGGGAATCTAAGGGGCTGCTGAAAGGGCAAGCAGAGCGGAGGGGCATGTGGAGACCAGAAAGTCCTCGGCTGTGCTAAGCTTTGCTTTGTAGCTGTGTTCCCAAGACTGGGAACAAGCAGACATTTTCTGTAACTGAATGTGTTCAGGGAGGGCTGTCCAGGTGGGCTAGTCTCCGCTGCAGTACTCCTGTTGGATAGAAAAGGCAGAGCTTCGTGTTTCCCACACACGCTCTGCATTCCTTTGGGCCAGGAGTATTTCTGCTCAACATTTGACATGGTCGAAACTCTCTAGGCCACACTATTAAATCCACTGCCAACTTCAAACCGACAACCATGTTGTGTTTTCTGGGTGGGTCAAGAGAGCAGGGACTATCCTAAGATTTCCTATTTGACATATTTTTCTTTTTAATTATGATTGTGGTTGTTTCTTAACCACTGATGAAGTCTGGGAAGCTTGTGGAGAGCCGGTGTGTGGTAGGCATTCTCAGGGTACCCGGTACCTACCACTTCATGTACTGGCGGGAATGACTCACTTCTTGAGGAAACCGTGGAACAGAAAAACTGACGCTTGTGACACTTGAAAAATGCAGAGTGGTGCTGGGTGTGGTAGTGTACTCATATAATCCTGGTACTCAGGAGGCTGAAGCTGAGTTTAAGGTCACCCTGCATTTCTGAGAAATTAGGTAAAGTGTACTTATGCTGACAACATAAAGTTGAAATTTGGTCACTCTGCTGTTCATCTGGTTTCTGTGTTTGTGCCATTAGTTTTGGTGAACCTCAGAGGGCTATGGGTGAGGAAGAGTGGAGAGGACCGCCCCTTCACCAGTTTTATATTGCCACCACGCCAACAAAAAGAAATTTGATATGGATTCTGCCGTAATATTTACCACAAACCTCATACAAAGTCAAGAGTTTTAGGATTGAGAGGACTTTGGTGATCAGCCAGAATTTGTTCATGATTTCTCGGAGGATACTTAAGTTTTAAAACTCGTGTTTGTTTTATATGTGCCCAACATCATAGTGTCTTAGACATTAAAACAAATTCCTCCGCATTAAAAAGAATTCAAGTGGAAGTTTTGTGTAACAGGCTGGGGCAGAGACAGAATGCTTTTTCAGGATGAGCAACTTCAACATGGAAGCCTCCTTTTTGGGAAGAAGGGCAGGAGATGGGGTGAATGTGTTTTAATTTTCTAGGGACTGTCAGGGAGGTGTGTGGTCCTCGTTGCCGTGGCGTCTGCATCCTGGGGGACTCAGGTCACGGTGTGATCACTAAGGACAGCTGTGGATGGGCAGTGGACAGCGCCAAGGTGAGGTTCCGGCCGAGAGGCTGTGACAGTACACCTGGGTGCGGTGCTGGGAGACAGAAAAGGGGAAAAGGATGTCACGCTAAGGTTTACAGCTGCACATTGGCCTCCATGTTTATGGTTCCCAAGGCGTAGCCGTCATTTCCTGCCCCTTCTGCTCTCTCTAGACACCCTGACTCATTTGCTGGCCAGTGGCCTATGGTCTGTGACTCATTTCTCTTCCCTGTGACCCAGAGGAGTATTTTGATGTGAAGGGTGGGGCACGGGCATCCAGGAGAAGACAGATGGCTTGACAGTTTATTGGCGTGCAGAAGGAAAGTCCTAGAATCTTATTTATTTTAACTCCTTCCTTTCTTTTTAATCTTTATTTAGTTATTCTATACAGGGTCTAGCTACGCAACTCAGACTTATAGTGATCCTCCTGTCTTAGCCTCCCCAGTGCTGGGATTGCAGGTGTGTGCCACCATGCCTGGTTTGAGTGACTGGCACCGCATGCCTGGTGTTTTTTGGCCAGTATGGCATGTGGTACTGGGGCTTGAACCCAGGTCCTTGTGCTTATGCTTGCCAGGCAGGTGCTTAGGTCACTGAACTAGCTCCCCAGGCCCTGACCTACCCATTCTATTTTTATATTTTATAATGTATAAGTATCACTATCATGATAAATTAACAAGGCTGGGTCTGGTGGATCATTTCTGTAATCCCAGTGCTCGAGAGGCTGAGGCAGCAGGACTGCCGCAAGTTTAAGGCCAGCCAAGCCCACATAGTGAGTTCAAGGCCTGTCTGTACTACATAGTGAGACCCTGTCTAATGCAAAACAAAGCAAAACAAAACAATCCATGATAAATACATACAAACATGGCATGTTAAAGGGCCGACCAAATAGCTCAGCAGAGTAAAGCGCCTGCAAGCAGGCACAGGGACCTGGGGGTTTGATCCCCTGGCCCGCTGTCCCCTAGAGTGAGAGGAATGGGGGATTAAGAGTTCTTAAACAGAACTCTTAATGCAGCCTTCATGTGTTTAATGTTTTGGGTTGTTAGAATGACGTGAATTTCCAAATTCTAATTTCAAGCCAGAATTTATTCTCCAGTTTCTTTAAGTGTTCATATAAAGTATGTGAGCTATTTGCAGTATTTCTGGGTGTAGTAGAAATTCTGTATTTACCCCAAATAAGGCTAATTTAAAGGCCAAGTGCTCTGTGTTAGAGATATTGAGAACTTGGAGAGGTCCCCTTGTCAGAAGATATGATTAGTTGTAATGGGGGTGGGATTGCCATTTGCTGTTGCTTGGCTACCCAGCATTGCAAAAACCTTTGTGATTTTTTTTTTAACATTTATTTATTTATTTATTTATTTATATTGTGTGTGTGTGTGTGTGTATGTGTGTGTGGCCAGCTCAGCCCACCAGGGCGCGAGGCTGGCTGGCATGTGGTGCTGGGGGATTGAACCACGGTCCCTGTGCTTTGCCAAGCTTGTTCCAAGTAGGTGCTTTAGACCACTGAGTCATCTCGCCAGCCCAAAACCTTTGTGATTTTGAGGGGGTTCCTCTGGGGGAATGAAGTAGTGGGGGACTCATGAAATCCTAGTCTGGTGTTGCACATCCATAATCCTGGTGCTTAGGAGACTGAGGCAGGAGGATAAAGCAAGGGAAGCCCTAGGCCATAGAGTTCTAAACTAATTTGGACTAAGATCAAGACTACCTAAAATAGTCAGAATAACAAGTAGGATTAAACATCACAAACCTACTCCTTGTCAGCTGTTCTATCACATCTACTTAAATCATACTTAAATCCAAGTAAACACAATAAGAAGGTCATAATCCTGCCTTGCGTGGTATAACCCCCCTGTGTACAACTGAAAACGTACTAATTCCTTCCCCAAAGTTGCAACCGTCCTAGCATTTCTCTAATGTCCACATCTGAAATCTCCTGAGACTCAAGACAAGCTCTTGGTTGTGAGCCCTAGGAAAAATCACGGTGCAAATACATACTCCCAAGATGCAGTGGTATAGAGTAAACATTCCCATTCCAAGAGAGAGAGGAATGGGGGATTAGGAAGTAATCAGACGAAGTAAGACTGGAACCCCACAGGACAAACATTAAATCCTCCCTGTCCAGCAGCCAGGGCAGATGGTTGCATGATGTGAGTTCCAAGCGGCTTGGGCGGCCCTTCCCCTAAAGCCTTGTCACTTGCAACCCACATGACCTTTCTCTTGCACTCTATTTACCCGTCACTTTCTTCAGCAGATGATCCACATTTCCTGGCGTCTCCAACTCCCAGAGACCTCTACTGTAGCATTGGCTTCACTTCAGCTGTATGTGTTGCCCTCTCAGGTGTTACCTGCAGGGACTCTGGCCTAGTGCACACTGTCTGGCTTCACAGGCATTCTTTTAAAATCTGGGTGGAAGCCTTCATGACCTTGTAACTCTTTACATTCTGCACACCTGCCCAACCAGAATCCCCTGTTGATTCCAGGCCCATCTTGTCTCCTTCAACATAGAGAGGTCCTCCTGGATCATAGCTGTAGTCAACTGAGTGCCTGGATGGCTGAGCATGGTGAAGTGAGTCCTGTGGAACCAATTCCCTAGGCAGTCCACCCAAGCAGAGGACACAGGGACTTTCTTCTCAAATGAAAAATTTAAACTTTTATACCCTTGAGTCCATGATGGGTGGGGTCTCACTGTCTCCTGAGATACACTTAAGGGATCTTTGCTATAGTCCCAATACCAAGTACTTGGATTCTTTTTCTTTTTAAAATTTATTTGTATTCTTTTATTGATCCTGGGTCTTGCTGTGTAGTCCAGTCTGGACTTGAACTGTGTAGCCTAGGCTAGCCTCAAGCTCCTGATCTTCCTGCCTCAGCCTCCTGACTGCTGATGGGATTATAGGAATGTCCTCACATACCTGGTGTCTGAACTACTTTACTCATTGCTGAGAAAATAACCCAAACCCAAAGTTAAAGGGAGAAAGGTTTCCTGTAGCTTGTAGTCTGTGGAGGCGTCAGTTCCTAGTTGGCTGGCTCCAGGGCAGGGAGGCATGGCAGAGGGGCATCAAAGAGGAGGACAAACAGCTCATGGCAGAAGGCAGGAGGCAGCAAGTGGCCAGCGGCGACAACAGTAGTCCTCTTTCTGTCCCTTATACCATATTCAGGCTACCCACCTAAGGCAGGTAGCACTCACACCCAGAGTGGAGCACCCTTAATCCTAATTCAATCAATCCCAGCATCACATTCTTAATCCTAGCATCACGTACTCTAGATCCAGCCACCTCTGAACTTTTCGTCCCAGGACTGCATGAAGCTTTGGTGGGGGGGGGGCGCATCTAGATAAAAGCCATAACACGTGGCCTACTTGTATTCCTTTTATTTATTTATTTATTTTTATTTTTATTTTTTTTGCGGAACCAGGGATTGAACTCAGGCCCTTGTACTTGCCAAGGAAGCACTTACTCTACTGAGCCATCTCCCTGGCCCTTAGATTCCTTTTAGTGGCACTAATTTCTTTCATAACCACATTTTCTTTGACCCCAACTTTACATGTGCTGCTTTTCCAATCAAACTGTTTTCAAACTGGCTCATTTCCCCTCTCGATTCTCACTATAAATCTAGCTAGAAGCAGCCAGTAATACCCAGACCACTGCCTGAATGTTGTGCTACCTTTAAATTTCCTTGGCCTAATCAAGTAGTCCATTCCTTTTAAACTCAGCCTTGCATGAAGTTGTAGGATATGGATAAAATGTAAGCAAATTCTTTGCTAGAGTTAGCTCTAGTTCAATTTCCAAGACAGTTTCTGTTCCCATTTGGCACTTGATGAACACAGTCTTCACTGTCTCCTGGTCTTCTAAGTTGAGACCAGAATTACCCAGCAAACTCTTCCCATAGCATTCTAGTGCTTTTCTAGCCTGCATCTCCTGGCCTTTCAAAACTCCTCCTGCAAACCAGTTCCAAAGGCTTCTGAACCATGAGGTCAGGCATAGTCACAGAAATGACTCTTACTTCTCTCATACCAATTTTTTATATTGGTCACCTATGATTTGCTGGGACAAAATACCTGCACACACAACTCAAGGGAGGGAAAGTTTATTTTAGTTTATGGTTTGGGAGGTTTCATTCCATGGCCCGCTGGTTGCAAGGCAGAAACATGGTGAAGGCGCATGGCAGAGCAAACTGTTTACCTTGTAGGAGTCAGGGAGCCAAAGGGGAAAGGGCTGGCCGCCACACACACCCTTCAAGGGATGCCCCCTGACCTATGTCTTCTAATTTAGCTATGACTCATCGAAGAGCCCTGTCTTCTAATTACCTTCAGAAATCCCCAACTCTGACCAAATGTGCTTTTTTTTTTTTTTCAGAACCAGGGATTGAACTCAGGCCCTTGCTCTTGCCAGGAAAACGCTTATTCCACTGAGCCATCTCACTGGCCCTCATATGTGCCTTCTGCAGGGCTTTTTTGCTCCAAATATACCCTGGCTCTTACTATTCTTCACGTTAATTCCTTATTTGATCAGTTTGTCTATGTATAGCCGATCTTCCTGTCTTAGTTACTTTCTTCATTTCTGGGACAAAATACCCGATACCTATACTTAGGGAAAGAGAGGTGTATTTTGGCTCCTGGTTTGTAGGTGTTTCTGTCCATAGTTGGCTAGCTCCAAGGCCAGACAGCATGGCAGAGGGTCATGCCAAGGTGCATGGTGGAGGATTGTTACTCATGGCCTGGCAGTGGGAAAGCAGAGAGAGAACAAGGAGGGAAGGAGGTAGATCCTTCCAGGCCAGGCTCCCAGTGCCCCACTACCTTCAACCTGGCTTCACCTCCCAACATCACATTAGCTAAAAAACTCCTATTGGACAGGTCCACTGATCAGTACCACATCCTCCAGTCACCAAAATCCCCAGTTCTGAGTTCATGAGGCTTTGGGAAGGGCATTTAGACATCAGCCACAATACTTTCGTAACACTCCTGTAATGATTACCAACTCCATTTCTGCATAAATGACCACACAAATGACTCAGGATCTGACACATTGTACCAGGCTTCCTCCCTGCTTGGACACCTCCCCTTCTTTCCTAGTCTCACCCCAGACTATTTAGATTAAAAATGTCCTCCTTACCCTACTCAGGTTTCAGCACCCAACTCCAGGCTACTTCTCCATGGGGACATCTGTATTACTCTGCTTGGTCTCTGACATATTGTGCTGGGCTGTCCCATCACCTAACATCTTCTGCTTGGGCTCCAGCATCCCATGCTAGCCAATCCTCACACATATGCCTTCCTTACCTGCTCTGGCTCCTACACCTCACCCTGGGTCGCCCCTCATCTCCATAGGCCAGTGGCCCATGTTGGTCTCATTCCCTCTGTGGATAACCTACTTGTCATCCATGGGCTCTACCTCCTGATGCTGGACCATGTCTGCCTCTACCCTCTATCATCCTCCCCCCTCAGGATCAAACTCACTGTTCTGGGCCACCGTCACATGGGGACATCCTTCTGTACTGCTATGAGGATACCCTCCACATCCATTAGAGATTGCAAAACCAACCCCATATATGGATATAGATAGATACAGTAATGTTATATTAGTTATCAAAAGCAGTATTTACATCATTTGGTGATTTCCGGTCGATAAATGTTGAGAACAGTTATGCAGGAAGTAATTTGCTCATTCACTCATTTATTCAGGATTCTTGGAATGCACCAGAGCTGTGCTGACCACTGAGATTTGTATAATTGCCTGCTGTGACACCCTACACTCAGAAGATGGCTTGGCCTTGTCCACGCTACGCCTCCCTTAGGCGTGGCTTCACAATTGGAGGGATTGTACACAGTTGCATATTTTTGCTAAGATGATCACCCTCAACCCAAGCTGTGATGCTCCCTGACTCACCACCTTGAACCTCCTCAGAGGCCTAGGCTAGCAGAGACCAGGATTAGAAATGACAAGCCAACTTCTCTTGAGATCACCAGGATTAATCTCATTGTGCTGTACATGCCTGTTTACTTCAGCTATGCCCTGAAATCCAAGAAACATACACAACCTAGTAGAAATACACTATTATTGTATTAGAGTATGTGTGTGTGTGTGTATATATATATATATATATATATATATATATATATAGCTGGCTCGGTGGTCTAAGTGCCTGCCTGGCAGGTGCAAAGACCTGAGTTTGATCCCTGGTACCACATGCCATACTGGTCCTGGGACCCAGTGCCTGCCATGCTGCCTGAACCCAAGCGTGGTGGCACACACCTGTAATCCCAGTGCTGGGGAGGTTGAGGAGGATTTCTGTGAGTCTGAACTATGGGGCAAGACCCTATATCAAATAAATAAATAATTTTTAAAAATACTTCTAAGTAAGAAACCAGGCACTTAAGTGGCTTAGGAAGGAGAACTGTTCACTAATACTCTCTCTTTTTTTTTTTTTTCAAAGATTTTTTTTATTTATTTATTTTGTGTGTGGCCAGCTCAGCCCACCAGGGGGCGGGGGATCGAACCGCGGTCCCTGTGCTTTGCTTAGCTTTGCTTGTTCTAAGTAGGTGCTTTAGACCACTGAGCCATCTCACCAGCTCTGTTCACTAATACTCTTAACTAATTTCTGAATTTTGAGCAATATGAATACATTTACCTGTCAAAAGTATAAATAAGTACAAATAAGTATAAATAAAATGAACAAATAACTTACTGAAGGGCTACCTCTTTGGGTATGCGAGGGACTGTGCACTAGATAAGCAGATGGCTGATCACTGTCCCTGCCTTCTGGGACAGGCAGCCTAGAAGGACTGAAAGATAAGCATACAAATTACTGTAAAGCAATTGTGGCAATGACAATTGTACATCAAAGAGATGGAAACTACTGAAGCTGCTATCGTTTATCCTTTAGTGATTTGATTCATTTCCTCGTGGCTTGGGACATTGACTTATTTTTTCTTTGTGGTGCTAGGGATGAAATGCAGGGCCTTGCACACGCTAGCTAGGCAAGTGCTTGAGCATTGGGCTGCACATTCCCAGGTTCCAGCCTGTCAGTTTTTGTTGGTTCACAGACTGAGGATATGAGGCTGACCTTGACTCTGTGGTAGATACCTCCCCACTACCTCCTATCCCACCTCACCTTTACCCTTTTTGATCTGGGGAATCATTTAGAGTTGTCCTGGTTTTGTTTTTGTTTTATTATTTTGTTGTTGTTGCTTTTTGAGTCAACATCTTGCTGTATAGTCCAGGCTGAGCCTTGAACTCACTATGTGGTCCAGGCTGGCCTGAAACTCCAGCAATCTTCCTGCCTCAGCCTCTGAAGGGCTGGGATTACAGATGTGTACCACCATGCCTGGCTTGTTTTAATTTTTATTTAACAGTTTCTTAAGTATTATTAATGTAGTACAACATTCCCATTATAGTTTTTTGTTGTGGTTTTTGGTCTTTTGAGACAGGGTCTGACTATATAGCCCCAGCTGGCCTTGAACTTGCAGTCGTCCTACCTCAGCCTCCTGAGTGCTGGGATTACAGGCATGTGCCACCACACCCAGAAGAAGTTTCCATTTTAATTGTAGCTCAGTGAATTTTCAGTTTATGCAAAATCACATTAATCTGATTTTAGAACGCTTCTATCCTTAAAGTTTCTCCTACCCATTTGTTTTTTCTTCTCCTTGTTTTGACTTTTTTTGTATCTTTTTTTGAGATGAAAAAGATTCATGAACTCATTCTGGCGTTCTCAGCTCAGAACTTCCGGCAGGTAACATCTTCTTCGCCATACCTTGTATATCCAAGACTGGTTTGGTGGCTGTTGAGGCTGAGCCTGGGATGTGCCACTGTGTTAATGGTTGTGGCCGTTTCCCTTCCCTCTGGAACCATTACTTAGGCTGAAAGTAACAATAGTCCTTTCTTTCCTCCTTCCACTCTCTGCCAACTCAACCAAGATGGCTCAGCTCCCTTTCCTTTTCATCCCCTGATTTGAACAAGAATTCTAGGTACTGAGGCCGAGCCATAAGATGAGGGGAGAGTCTGCAAAGTTGAAGCCAAAGTAAATGTGGTGATGCCGCCGTCAGTGTTTCTAATTTAGCCTTTATCAGATGCCAAAATACATAACACCGCAAGCGCAGCGTTAAGCGGAGGCCTGAGCTTCGGGACGCAGTGAGGATGAGCAAACCTGGACAACTCCAGGAAGGGGATGGCGCCAGACCCTCACGGACCTCACCCTGTGGGTGCGAGGAGGGCGGGAGGGAGGACAGTGCCACTGGCTAGTCCGCACCAGGAAAATGTAGATTTGTGGAGTTTGGCGCGGTGACACGGACCTGCAATCTCAGCGCTGGGGAGGCTGAGGCAGGAACAGCGCTGCTAGTCTGAGACCTGATCTACCTGGTGAGTTCAAGGCCATCCCAGAGGCCCGGGGAGATGGCTCAGTAGAATAAGTGCCTGCCTGGCAAACACAAGGGCCTGAGTTCAATCCCTGGTTAAAAAAAAGGGAGAGAGACAAGGATATCCCAGAGCCTTAAAAAAAAACCAAACAAAAAACCCTAACAACAACAGCCAAACAAAATCCTGAAAGGGCTGGGAATATAGTTCAGTGCAAAGACCCAGGGTTCAGTCCCAGCAACACACACACACACAACACACACACACACACACAC
>NW_004524588.1:3272538-3291988 GCF_000260255.1 Octodon degus
TTGAACCGCGGTCCCTGTGCTTTGCTGAGCTTGTTCTAAGTAGGCGCTTTAGACCACCGAGCCATCTCACCAGCCCCAAAATATTTATTTATTTTGTGTGTGGCCAGCTCAGCCCACCAGGGGGCGGGGCTGACTGGCATGTGGTGCTGGGGGATCGAACCGCGGTCTCTGTGTTTTGCTTAGCTTAGCTTGTTCTAAGTAGATGTTTTAGATCACTGAGCCATCTCACCAGCCCCCCCTTTTTTTTTTAACCCCATTTGCTCAAATGTGGAATTCAGATTCACTTTCCACTTCTAGCTAGATGCCAAAGCTAAATCTAGGCAGCACTATGGGTCGGTGTCCTGAGACGATGCCAGAAAAACTTTGCACAGGAGGCAGGACGAGGCTAAAGACCCGCAGGGGAGGGCAGAGCCAGAAGTCTTCGGTGACTTGGTTGACACGCCGTGTGGCGCAGTGCACTGCACACCTGGCCTCCCGGCACTGCTGTGCTGTGCTCACCATGGATAGGAGTTTAAGAAAGCACCGCGCAGGTACACGAGGGCAGCTGAGCTCATCCACGTGCGCAGAGCGGACAGTCTGAAAGCGCTGCCTGGGACGCCAGCTTGAGGAAGATGCGCGTCATGATGAGGATGAGCGCGGAGGGTGACACCAGTTTCCCGACGCTCGGCCGTGTCTAGAGTGTGTCTTGGTTTCCACTCCTTGGACCACTCACCCCTGCAGATGACACTCCTTATTGGGACCACATTCCCCATGTGCCTCTTTTCACCCAAACACCTCCTCCTCCCACCTTCTCGCCCTGCTCCTGTCGTTCAGGGTAAACGTGTGTGCACGCAGACCCCGCTCTGCAGATTAATTAGCCAACAGCCATTTAGAGCAGCATTCAGTCTTCACTGGAGAGCTGCAATTAAGACTTGCACGTTGGAGAATGACTCAGGAAAATTAAAATGGAGTGCTGTTTTCATGACATAAGTAATTAAAGAATAACCCAATTGATAATGCAATGCTTCATATGTAATTATAAAGTAATAACAGCTAATATTTCAGAGCCCGTGGTATGTAGCAAATGCTTGGCAACAGTACTTGATTTAATCTGCACAAAATTTCTCTAAAGTAGCTCTTGTTAGCCAGTCTCTCTTTTCAGAAAAGGAAGCTGAAACTCAGGGAGGTAGTCTGTTCAAAGTTGCAAGCTGATAAACTGAGGATGGAGACATCGAGACAATACAAAGTGAACGAGCTCCAGAAAGGCAGACGTTCCTGTCAACCTAAGTAGAGGTTTTCCACTGATTTTTAAAAGTTTTTTGGTGAAACAAATCTCCCTGTGCAGTTTAGGCTGGCCCTGCTGAACTCATCACAAACTGCCTCCCAAATGCTGGGATTACAGGTGTGCACCATCATGCCTGGCCGACCACCAATTTCTTTTTCCAGAGTTCCCCAAGTGGAACACAGCTTGTCATTATACCTCACTGGATGTGGTGATGCACACCTGTAACCCCAGCACTTGGTTTGCTGAGGCAGGAGGGTTGCTGTGAGTTCAAAGCCAGCCTGGGCTACACAGTGAGACCTTGTCTCAAAAAAAAAAAAAACCCAAAAAAACAAAAAGCAAAAAACAAAAACACCAAGACAAACACACAATGTAAAACCTCAAAGACAAACCATCAGCCACCCAACCACCCAATGACCCTTCAGTGTTTTCTCATTACTCTCTAGAGAAAGGATTAGACATTAGCGTGGCTTAGGAGGCTCTGTCTGGTGCCTACAACCTCTCCCCTCCTATGGCACCTGTCTTCCTGCCCCCACTGGCCAACTCTCAGGCTTCTGTCTGCCACAGGACTTTGCATATCCTATTTTCTTCCACCTCTCTTACCTACCCAGCTTCTATTGTCCTTCAGACCCTGAGGCAGGAGTGTTGCTGTGAGTTCGAGGCTCTTGGGCCAGGGATATGGCTCAATGGCACAGTGCCTGCCTGGCAAGCTTGAGACTCTGAGTTCAATTCCTGATACAAAAAAAGAGAGAATTATCCATTTTTTTTTTGCGGAACCGGGGATTGAACTGAGATACTTTCGATTGCCAGGCAAATGCTTATTCTAGCTTATTCTACTGAGCCATCTCCCCGGCCCCTAGTTAGTTGGGTTTTTAAAGGGGCCGGGGAGATGGCTCAGTTGAATAAGCTCTTCCCTGGCAAGCACAAACGCCTGAGTTCGATCCCTGATTCAGAAAAAAAAAAAAAGAAAAAAGAAAAAGAGAAAAAGAAAGAGGCTCTTTTAAGGAAACCTCATGTCACACTGATGAGATCAAACTTTATTAGAAGCTATGGCTGCTCACACCTTTTTATATGTAAACACCTGCCGTAGGATGACATTTGTGATTTGGCTGATCCCCATTGCCGTCCACAGAGGGTAAACCTCAGGAGGAGTGAGACCAGGGCTGTTTAATTCAACATCAGATTTTCAGCACTAAGTGAAATGCCCAGTGCAGAATAGGTCATAAGATAAGTACATCTGGGCTGTATGGAAGAGGGGTAAAGAGGATTCCACAAGGATAGATGGACAGAGAGGAAAAGCACTCAGGGAGAAGACAGCATGCAAGAGAGGGAGAGCAAGGAGGCCACCTGGAAGTGGTCTTGTGCTGTAATCCCAAAACAGAGTGTCCAATCAGAGTCCACGGATCACAGATGCAGTGTCCGTGGCCGTCGGGCTGGTTAGCCACGCCCGCTCTGTGGAGTTAGGGTCATCGCCAAAAGCACTTCCACACACAAGCCACTCAGTGGTTATGCCTCTGCCAGTGTTTGTTCAAATGCCTTTTCCCTGACCGATACTGAAATGTGTGGACAACTCTCAACCAGTATGCGGAGGCTAATTTCAACATCCAGAAGGTTCTCCTTCCCCACTTTTCCCATCTCTCAGCCAGTCCTGGGCAGGCAGGCAGGTGCCATATGTAGCTTTGGTGCCAGTGAGTAGGGGTAACTGTGCTCCCCAAAGGGAAGTGTTCAAGTCCTGGTCATCCATGACTGTGATTGTGACTTATTTGAGAACAGGTCATTGCAAATTAGTCCCGCAGACACCTTGATTTCTGACTTCTAATCTCTGAGAAAGTAAGTTTCTGGTTTTTTTGTTTGTTTGTTCTATATTTGGTTGTTGCAGGGTCTCACTACACAGCTCAGACTCCAGCTCAGACTCATAGTGATCCTCCTGCTTTCAGCCTCCCCAGTGCTGAGATTACAGACTGCACCACCACTCCAGGACTCTGGTGGCTCAGCCCACCCTGAGGGGAAGGCCTGGCGGGGCACATGGTGCTGACGATCGAACCTCAGTTCCAGCACTTGCCTAAACAGGCACTTTAGACTCCTGAGCTATCTCGCCAGCCCAGTTTCTGCCTCTTGATTGCACTCAAACTTTTATAGGTGTATTCTTTTCTTAACATGCCTGTTTGTTTTTGAGACAATCTCTGTATGTAGTTCGGGCTGATTTTTAATTCATAGTGATCCTTCTGCTTCAGACTTCCAAATGCTGGGATTATAGGCATGCACAACCACACCTGGCTACTTTTTCTTTTTGTAGTGCTAGAGATGGAGGGCCTTACAGTAAGCAAGTGCTCTAGCACTGAGCCACACGCCTAGCCCATGGAAGGGTGTGTTTTCCATGGTGAAAGTGACAGCTTCCTTGTCACTTATCTAGTGCTTGGCCATGGGTGGTTAGACAGCTGAGGACTAATTGGGCATCTCTCCAGCTCCCTGTAGCTTGTCCTCCTGCCTAGCTTAACTTCCTTACAGCACAAAGTAATTAATTACATAGTGATTGTTGCAAAAGAGTACAAGCTGCAAGACTTTCTCTGACCCCACTCCGGAAGTTACTCAGCATCGTGTTTCCCTTATTCCACTGTGAGTCACAAGGTCATCTCAACTGAGATTAAATATGTGAAAGACTCCGTAAGCATGATGGTTGGGGGCATCATTCACTTGGCAGCCATTTTTGGAGACTATTTGAGGGAGGGAAGAGAGGAGAATCTTCTCAGAAGATATATTATGTACATGGGGACTCTCAGATGAACAGTAGGAGTCGGTATGTGAAGAGAGGGTTAGGGGGGAAAAGGGGTAGAGAGGAAAGGATCTTCCAAGCAAGAAGACCCCCCATACAAGGACTGAGAGAGAGAGAGAGAGAGAGAGAGACAGACAGACAGACAGACAGACAGACAGAGAGATAGACAGAGAGAGACAGATTATAGGTATGTTAAGTATGTTGTAGATTCTACCATTTAACTTGCTGGGTGATTTTGGATAGTGACTTAACCTTTCTTTGTCTGTTTTCTCATATGTGAAATGGAGGTAATCACTGATGCTATCGCCCTCTGAGACTGATTATGTTAAAGGTTTGGCCCACAGCCCATGATGCTATTGGAAGGGTATGGACTCTATAAGAGGCAGGGCTGAGGCCTGGGATTTAGCTCAGTGGCACAGCACCTGCTTGGCAAGCGTAAGGGCCTGAGTTTGATTCTACTAGGCGGGGCCTAGTGGGAGGTCCTGAGATCATTAGGGGTGCATCCTTGAGGGAGATAGGGGACTCCAGCCCTTTCTTCTTTCTCTCTCTTCACAAACTAAATGCTCTGCTATGTATATTGCCATGATGTAGTACTTTTCTATTAGGGTCTAAGAGCAATAGTTCCCCCAGATCATGGACTTCAATCTTCCAAACAGTGAGCTAAAATAAACCTTTTCTCTCGATAAGCTGATTAGCTCAGACATTTGTTACAGGGATGGGAAGCTGATTAGCACAATAGTCACTATCTAGTAGCACTGTAAAAACTAAGTTAGTTGGTTCATGAAGGGTAGGTATGTACTTTACGCCACTGAGCTACATCCACATTGGTATTAAGTGACCTGTTTAGAACTGGGCCGAATAGCTGCAGGAGAGCAGAGGACTAGTCAGCCTAGCTTCATCTGCATTTACAGCTGCTCCCATGCTCAGACTAACCTCTGAGCTCAGCCTCCTGTCAGATCAGCAGCGACGTTAGATTCTCGAAAGAGGGCAAACCCTACCGTGAACTACACACGTGAAAGATCTAGGTTGCTGGTCCTTTGAGTCACCTGGAAGCCATCCCCTTCCTTACCCCTTTGGGAAAAAATGACCTTCATAAAAGTAGTCCCCAGTGCCAAAACGGTTGGGGGCTGCTGTTTTAGAACAATACCTCATGCATAGAAAACACTCACCAAAGCTGGGCATGGTTGTGCATGCCTGTAATCCCAGCACTCAGAAGCAGGAGATCATTGTGAGTTCAAGATTAGCCTGGACTACAAAATGAGCTCAAGGCCACCTTCAACTGCATAGCCAGACCCTGTCTCAAAAAGACAAAACAAACAAACAAACAAACAAAACACTGACTAAATTTTGGCTGTTTGGCTGCAGTTATCAGCATTACTCAGGGAGCCATGGGCCTGTGAACATGGCTGAAACATTGAACTTCAGTGGGGAATGCTGAGATTTGAGTCTGGAATGGTAAGCATATCAGATCAGGGATGACTTTGTGATACATGGGTGTTCCATTTTGTCTTACAGTACAGGAAAAAGGGGTACAGATGTTATATAAAATAGCAATGAAACAGCTTCAAAACAGGTTAGTAGGACAGTTACAATAATTAATACGTTGCATATTGTTATCTTCCTAGTAGTTATGCAGAGGACAAGATGCAGGCATAATATCTTGTCTAAACAATATAAACCTTTCTTCTCATTGAACTAAGAGAAAGTAGCTGTATATATATCCTATCTTGTATATACAAATATTTATATTTTTCAGTACAAAGTCGTCCTTTATTTATATCCCTCTTTTTTGTTTTGTTTTGTCAGAGATGGATGTTCCTCTGCAGGTAGCAGATTCAGGATTCTAGAAGGATCCTTGCCCTCAGGCTCTCTAGAGTGAAGCATCTTGGGAAGGTGGTGGTGGAGAAAAACTAAGATCAGTGAGAAGAGCCACTGCGGGAGAGAGAAGCGGTGCTGGCTTCAGGTGTTGCTAGTGGGGATGGAGCGAGGTGGGCCTGCTACAGCTCGCAGCATGGTTAGCAGCAGAGCAGGGACTGGAGCTGCTGACTAATTACACAGGCATTTCCTGACAGGAAATTAACCTTTTTTTACTGGTTTATTTAGGCACCAGTTTAATCTGTTATTTGATAGAGGCAGATAAGTCACTGTAACTGGCCAGAGATGGTGTAGCTGGGAGGGACGGCTGGTTTTCACCTCAGCGCCTACGGCTGACAGTGCTGATAATGAACAGGTGTATCCTAGGAAGCCCTGCACTGGAGGGAAACTGAGCAAGGTGAGCTGGTCTTTTTGAAGGAGAGTTCTTTCCAGCTCTACTGGTTTTTGTTTATATGGTTACACCCCATCTTCCTGTAACTAACTGCCTTGTCTGTTTTCCCCTGGGTCACACTAGGAGTGTTTATTTGCTTTTTCTGGCTTAATTGGCATGCCAAACACTAGTAAGATGTCAGTGGCAGCCTCTGTAGATACAGATTGGTCATTAGCTTATGTTCCTAGGATGTCCAGATCTGAAGGGAGACAGATGGACAGAGATGGGCAGCTGAGGGCACTTGGGGACAGGCAAACCTAGAGTTAGAGAAGGGACTTCCAAGGAAGACATCTGTGACAGCAGGGTCTACTCTAATCTCTTCACTTGTCCATGACCACCTGATTCCATATGGGGATTTTATTGACAGAGTCTTACACACTATCCAGGGCATAGCTCAGACCCTGCCTCTGTGGGAAGCCTCCTGTTGCTACTCTGGGCCTTACAGGTCAACTGTGAAGCCATCCTGCGCTCACTTTGGAAGACCTGGAGGGAGGGCAGGCGCTGTAGAACTCTCCGGCAGCATGCTGTTCCACAGTGTTGGCCAGCTTCCGCTGAGGTCTCTGCAGGCTTTTGGGTTTTTTCTGTGTCTTCACAATACCTTCCAGAGTTCTGACACCTCTGTGCATGGCCAGATGCGGAGGCTTTTGGAAGATGTGTTAGCCTTTGTCTACATAGTAGGTGGCGAAGGAGGACAGGCATAAAGTTAGTGTTTCCAAAAGCTGGACAAGCACACTTCCAAAGTCAAATATTTTACACTTTTTAAAAATTATTATTTATCTTTTTGAGACAGGGTCTCACTATGCAGTTCAGGCTGGCCTTGAGCTCACTTTGTAGCCCATGCTGGTCTCAAAATCGCAAGGATCTTCTTGCCTCAGCCTCCTGAGTGCTGGGATTACAGACGGGCATCACCACACCCAGCTTTATAGTTTAATTGTTGCTTGATTCTTTCATAAAACTTTACGAGGTAGATCCTGTTATTCCCATTTTACAGTTGAAGAAGCTGAAGCTTACAGTGTTTAAACAACACCATGTCACTTAGGTACTGTATCAGCCAGTGTTTATTAGAGAAACATGTAACACAAGATATCCAAATACATATGAATTTAGAAGATTGGCAAACCAGGCATGGTGGCGCATGCCTGTAATCCCAGCCCTGGGGAGGCTGAGACAGGAGGATCACTATGAGTCCAAGCTGCATAGCGAAACCCTGTACTAAATAAATAGACTAAAAATAATAATAATAACACAAGAGTGGCTTGCAGTGGTCCACCCACAGAGTTGGCTGAGGAAGCGTGCAGAGGGAGTCTGCACACTGGAGACTGAAGGATTTGGTTGAAGGGCCGGAGCACACTGCAGTGTCCCACGGGAGCTGGTGTCAGGAAGCTGGTGGCTGAAGTCTGCACCCAAAGCCGGGAGATGACATCCAAGGTGAAGGCAAAGGCTGGAGCTCCCCTGAGGAAACAGAAGCTGATCCATCCTTCTTCCAGGGCACAAGCTGCTGTAGGATGGGTCTCCCATACCTTAGGCAATGGAATTGCTGAGCTGATTTAACTTTCTCTTATTCAATCAACTATCACAGGTGCCAATCCCAGAATTAAAATACAGGCAACCTCCTAGCTGCCTCTCATGTACAGGACATTTACTTCATTTTTCCTGCTACACATTAGATTATTACCTTTTTAAAGGCAAGAGCTGTGCTTCTGTTTTTATTGGAATCAGGACTAGCACAGAGCCTGATGTAGAGCTGAGCTTTGAGAATCGACAGGTTTAGTGACTAAAGCGGTCAGGGCACTCACTTCCAGGCCTGGTCAGCACTGTCTCCCTGCAAAGACTAGACTGGCCTGCTGGGCAGAATCTAGCCCCCCTCAAAGTAACACAATCCGGACACTGTGTCAGGAGTCATCTCCTGTCCTGAAGTTAGTCCTGGGGCAGGAACCTGGCTCTGTGCCAGTCAGTAGCTGGGGCAGTAGGGGCAGCGCTCTTCCTACCTGCAAGGCTGCTCCCCGTTGACCTTCCTCTGCAGCAGGTGGCCCAGATTGAATTCACAGAGATTGTTGGAAAGAAGGAGGGTCAACCTCCACTGAGGGTGTGAGGACATCCATTCTCCAGCCAAGGAGACTTGGGTGGAACTTGGGTCTCTGTGGCTGGATTTGTGACCTGGAGCCGCTCACTTAACTGCTTAGAAGCTTCTAAGCCTCCGTTTCCTTCCTGAAAAATGAGGGTACAGATACTGTCCATGTCCTGTGGTGGTTGTGAAGAAAGAGTGGGAAAACGGTGTGTCCAGCCCTCAGAGCATGCACCGAGTGGCTGTTCCAGTGGTGGCTGTTTAAAGGCTGAGATAGGAAGAGGAACAGGAACAATAACAGGTACTGCCAAGTGCTTTGCCAACCTCACTTTCTGTACTGTTGTAGGCCGCTGATGTAGTTAGAAATATAGGCAGTCAAGATTAAGGGATGGCCAGATATCTCAGGGTACTAAAGTGCCTGCTTAGGCAGAGCACAGTGGCTGGGTTTCAATTCCTGGCATGTGGAGCCAGCCCCAGCCCCCGGGGGCAAGCTGAGACCGGGCGTGGTGGTGCACACTTGTAATCCCAGCTCTTGGGAGGATGAAAACAGGAGAATTACTATGAATCCTATCTGTGTAGTAAGACACTGTTTAAATACAAAAGAAAAAAGAAAAGACTGGGGGTGGTGGCTCGTCCTATCTGTGTAGTGAGACCCTGTAGACCCTACTAAAAATACATTAAAAAAAAAAGAAAAAAATTGTATATAGGCAGTCAGACAGAGATGGGCCCTAGAGACAGGCACTTCTGCTGTGGGCCAGACCTCAAGACAAAAGATCAAATGAATGCATGCCTCCCTGAGGATAAACATCAGGGATTGATATTCTAAATAGATAAGGATCACCCTGAGAAAGCCAGGAAGAGTCATTAACCCAGCCCCCTATAGGAAAGGTCCCTGCTCTGTATTCTTGCCCACTTGCTACGTGACTTGCTTCCCCATTTGATCCTGACAGTCTTACCTGAGCAGCTGTAATCTGACTGATTGACCATAGTTTTGTCCCACCTCATGCCCACCTTGAGAATTCCCGTTTTTCCCGCCTTGGACCTGCCTCACCTTGTGGTTTTGCTCTATGAAAATCCCTAAAAGAGACAAGCTCCTTGGCAACCCACTTGGGTCTCCTGTCCCTCTCAGACAGAAGCTTTCTTTTCCCTAGTAAATAAATATATTCTGCTCTTAATCTCTATTCCTAAAATTCATTCTTCTGTCTTAGAGAACATGAACTTGTCCCAGGTATCTTTCGGTTGGGAATTTCATTCCCCTGCATCAATACTACATCACAAAGCAGCACGGGCAAACAGCTGGAGGTGATTTTCCAGGGTTTTGCCTTTTCTTCCTTCCGCTTGCCAGTTCTGGCCCACACCTGTGTGATCCACACCTGTGTTCATCCACACCTCAGCTCACTCCAGAGGAAGCCTCAACAAGGAGGCTCAGACCAAGTCCTAGAGGATGAGGACAGACTCCACCAGATTGCCTGGAAGTGTGAGGTGGGCGAAGCAGAGCTGGCCTGGCCTAGGAGCACCGGGCATCAGTGCCAAGCACTGCTGGGCTTTCATGGGTACGGGCTCAGGGGGCTCCAAGGGAAAGACAGGGCTAGCAGAGGAGAACTGGGCTTTTTATTTATGCACATTGGTTGTCGATAACCAACAACTTAGTGCCTGGATTAGTACACTAGCACTCCAGGGAATATTAACATTTCAAAATGGGGTAAGACACCCAGTCCACCCACAGGCAGCAGACCGGTTTCTGGCAGGAGATTTAGGGTCTGGAGTGGGCTCAAGCCAAGGGCAGGCTTTCCCTCAGGTACAGAGTGGACTAACTTCCACAAAGTGCCTGTTCTCTAAGTGTCCTCCCTCCCAGCTAGAATGTTTGCAATGCAAAGGATTTTGCTCCTTGGGGCAAAGGAGTAGGGGCCACACCCTTGGGGAATTGGACTGTGCCTTACCACAGCCCTAGGTGGAAGCTGGGCAGGCTGTGTGAGCTCACAGACTGTGGAGTAGTACGTGTGTGTCCTTGTGCATGCATTCCTGTGTGCGTGCATGCGTGTGTGTGTGTGTGTGTGTGTGTGTTGGGAGGGAGGATGCAGGAATGAAGGGCTGCTCTAGAGGTAACACCTGCTTTAAATGTCTTTGCTATCTCCAGCGTTAACCTGTTCTTTAGCTCATCTTTATTGCTTTTCTTGCTTTATTTCTTTCTCCAGGAGAAACTGCCACCTTTCTTTTGAATTCCCCATTATTTACTTCTTTGCCTATAACTCACTGTGTAGCCATCCTGTGCTTGTATACCTGTCTCTCCCAGCAGATGGTGAGGGCTTTAAGGCCAAGGGATCCATGCACCCTTCACTCCAGAGCACCGCCCCTGGCAGGGTCCTGAGTGATGACTAAATGCCTGAAGGAATGAACCAAGTGGCTAAACCAGATGTCCTCTTAAATTACGTATGTAAATGTATGCATGCATATGTGTATATGTTTAAAACAGCTTATCTTGAGGACTTCCTTTACTCAAGGCAAATCCAGTCAAGGAAACAAGCTCATAATTGGTTTATATAAAAAGTTAAGAGTCAGGGCTGGGGAGATGGCTCAGTAGAATAAGCACTTGCCTGGCAAGTGCAACGGCCTGAGTTCAATACCCGGTTGTGACCAAAAAAAAAAAATTAAGAGTCATGAAAGGGACACCAAAGGAACAACAAAGGGCCAAGCCCAAATTAGAGAGTGGCTACTTCCTGGGACTTTCCACTGAGTCAAATGCCTTACTATAGTTTAGAAAAAACAGTTTGGGGCAACAGGTGGGGAGACCTGCAGGGGAAGTGAAGGTGGCAGAGGTTCCTTCCCTTCCTCAGCAGCTCAGCATGCCACCCTGATAGGTGGTAACAGGAAGAGGGGATTTTTTTTTTTTTTGGTGTGTGTTTATGTTTTAAATTAAAAAAAAATTTTTTTTATATTGAGAATGTAAATCCAGGATCTCAGGCATGCTAGGCAAGCAACTCTGCCACCACATTACCTCCTCAGCTCTTTTTATCTTATTTTGAGCCAGGGTCTCCATAAGTTGTCTTAGGTAGCCTCAAACTTTCCATCCTTCTGTCTCAGCATCCTGAGTAGCTGGACTTCCAGGCATGTTCCCCCACACCTAGCTGTGTGTGTTTAGAACTTAGACCCATTTATATGTTCATTCTTTTTTCAAGCGTCTTCAATCTGTGGGTTTATCTCATGATTTAAATTTGCGAAGCTGTCCTTCTGAACCTCTAGTGAGTTGAAGAATGCTTGAAAATCTCAGGTATGAAACTTAAAAATGTCAAAGGCATTAACTTTCCATAGTTGAGGAGTTCAGGTGGCTCAGTGGGATGGAGATCTTTGTCCTACCAGACTAGCACTGTATGGGCACTTAATGAATACCGCTCCACTGAACTGGACCAAGAAGTCTTGTGAAGCAGAGACAAACCTGAGAATGTAAGTCAAGGTCTCACTGGCGGCACCTCCAGTCAACTGAAGCGCCTTTCGACTGAAAGGACAGACGGTTCCTTTCCTTCCTCATTAGGCGTCGTGGTTTGGGGTGAGAGGATTTTCAGCAGTGTGATAAAGAGATAGGAAAGATAAAAGAAGCCTTTATTAACTCTAAAGACACGGAGAGGCTCAAAGGCCAATGAGAAAATCCTCTGACCTGAGACAGAGAAAGCTGAGGTTTCTATGGACTTTTGCTAGGGCTGGAATTAGAGGGTCAGTTTCAGTTACAGGTAAGGAGCTCACGGGGTCTCTCCTGTGTGTGTGAAAGGTGAGAGGAAGTTGTACCCAGGGCTGGAGTGGGGAAGGAGGAGAAAGTGGTCACTGGGAAGAGAAGCTATTGTTTTAAAGACTTCGGCCATGTTAGATGACCACCATAATAATTTAGCAATTTATACTGGGGCCAGAACCTATCATGGGCTTCTTGCAAGGGGAACAAGAGAATGCAGGACACATATTTTTTTTTGGCTGTACCAGGGAATTGAACTCAGGCCCTCGCGCTTGCCAGGGAAGCGCTTATTCCACTGAGCCATCTCCCCGGCCCTACAGGACACATTTTATAATGAATCATCCAAAGAATTATATACAACAAGTGCAGGAAACCTATCCAAACACTAAACACTTAAAGAATCCAGCTGAGGGCTTAGAGCTCATAACAATGCTCCCACCAGTCCAACTGGAGGCCTGGAGCCCACAACAAAGTCTCATGCAGGTCCACTTTGTGGGTCTGTGCTGGAAAGGCCCAAAAGTCAGAGGTGGAAGCTAGGAAGTCTATGCCAGTGGGATGAAGGATCTGTGCTAGTAAACTGAGGGATCTGAACTGGAGCTAGGAAGCAATGCTCAAGGTAAGCACCAGCGCTCTGCCAAAGGTTCCACAGCCATCCTCAGCCACAGTGAGGTCCTGAGCTCCTCCAGCAATGAGGAAAGCCGAGTTCTAATCAGGAAAGCCAATGTGACAAACTTCTCCATGAGGCTGAGCAGTGCACCATCTTCTCCTCCAGAGCCAGGAAGCAATGCTCAACATGAGGACCCAAGCTCTTCCAAAGCTCATCGGGAAAGCCAGCACGACAAGGTCCTCCAGCAGAACAGCCCAAGAGAACTGGCAGCTTTCAACAGCTCCAACAGCTCCAACCAACAGCCTCTCAAAACAGCATCCCTAGCAGCATTCCAGCAGCTTCTCCTGTTCTGGCTTTATGCTGCTGCCAACAACTCTCAGGTGGGCCTCCTGCACCCAGCACCATGCTAGTTTAATTCAGTTGACCACCAGGTAGCTATCCACTACAGTGGGTCACCTGACACTTCTAACATTGACAATGAAATAAGTCTTTGGTTTCCATTAGGGTGATCTGGGCTTAAGCCATTGAACCTTATTCTGTGCTATAAACTTTGCCATAGGGCCGGGTGAATAGCTCCAAGGTAAGGCACTTGCTTGTTACAGGAATGAAGCCCAAGTTCGATCCCCAGCACTGCAAAGAAAAATAAACATAAACAAACAAATGATACCTTGCTGCAAATATGTCTATCAGCTTCTTCCTGTCAGGGAAACACTGATTCAGCTAATTTATCTAAGACAAATATTCTACACAGTGCTGGAATAAGGGAAATGTTTAACAGCACATGTCTTTATGGAAAGGAACATGACAAGGAAGTAGATTAGAATCGGGAAGGTCTTTGGCATGGTGGCGCATCCCTGTAATCCTGGCTGTTTGGGAAGCTGAGGCAGGAGAATCTTAAGTTGCCCAGCCTGAGTAATTTAGTGGCTTAGTAAGATCCTGTCTAAAAGAATAATGATGATAAAAAGGGCAGGGTTGAGTGGTACTCTCCTGTAATCCCTGCAGTCAGGAAGCTGAGACAGGAAGATTGCCATGAGTTTAAGAGTAACCAGGGTTGCATAGTGAGTTCAAGACCAGCCTAAAATATATAGCAAGATTCTCTCAAAAACAAACAAACAAGCAAACAAACAAACCCAATAATAAAAGAAAAGGAAAAAAGGTGTGGGAAGTAGCTCAGCAGGACAGCCCTGGGCTTAATCTCTAGTAAGGCCAAAAGAAAACAAGGAAAAAGAAAGGGAGAGGGAAAGGGAAGGCATTCAAGGATAGAGAAAATAGGGGGAAGACATAGAATTAGTGGGGGATGAGGAGGCTCCACCCTGAGGGTACCCCTTCTCTGCTCGGTCTGGGCTACAGCGGTCTTGTTTGCAAGAAGCTGTGAAGACGGTGAGTGAGCTAGAGCCTGAGCAACGGGTGAAGTCAGTGCTGGATCCGAGCGAGCCACTCCATTGGACAGTTCCCCGCAAGCGTGCATGGAGATACGGGCTGGCACCAGACACCACCGATGGAAAACAAGCTGTGGGTGAAGGCATCTGCCCAGCGAGGCCAGTTTGGCCCTGGTGAAGTCCATCTGACAGCAATTTTCACTTGCAAAATTGAAGTTAAGTTAGGTTTTGCACTGCTGCCAAGCCTAACAGTGTAAGAGGCAAACTGGGAGGCTGAGGCCACAGGCAGCACCAGCTGCTCATGAGCTCAGATGGGCGGGGCTGAGGGCGGCTGGCGGGTCCTCTGGTGGGGAGATAGCGAAGGCTACAGCCTCCGATGACGCTGCAAAGCCAGGCCCATGTGGCCAGAGAGCCTCATGGGGGCAGAAAGATGCAGTGATGGTGGGCTTAGTCCTGCAGTTGGGGGCTCGGCAGAGTGGAAGCTGCACCTCATTTTCTTTTCTACTAAGAATTAAATCCAGGGCTGAGCTACAACCCAACCCTTTTTATTTTTCATTTTAAGAAAGGATCTTGCTAAGTTGTCCAGGCTGGGCTTGAACTTGCAGTCCTGCTGTCTAAATCTCCTAGAGTGCTGGGAACATAAGCGTGCACCCCCAATCCTAGTGGTTACTAATCTACCTCGTGTGTGTGTAAACAGGGATTGAACTCAGACCCTTGTGCTTGCCAGTCTAACCTACCTCTTGAAGCCTCAGTTTCCTCAGCTGTAGAAATGAAGACTGGGACATCTACTCTGCGTATTAACTAAACTGGTTGAGAAGAATCTATTCCTTCTGATGACTAGTCCAAGATGCGTTTAGTGGGAAAAAATCCTGCCACCTGAAGACATATAGATATAGATATAGATTTTTTTTTTTTGTAGCAAGCAAGTAGACTTCAAACGAAGTGTCAAAGCGGGGAAATATTTGCCTTGACCAGCCCTGTCATTTTCAGCCTGCTGCTGGCCTGTCACCACCATAGCCTTTGTGTCTCCTGTGATGTAGAGCATCCTCTTAACAAGAGTCAGGCGTGCCTCTTGGGAAAAACATGTGCTATGCTGACATGTACAAATGTGCAGAGCGACAAGGTCATGGTGATTCTAACCTTTTTTCTCTCCAAGGATTCCTTTGACAATGTGATGAAGGCTGAGGACATTTTCTCAAAGAAATTGCACACATATTTCTGACAAGAGAGAGGATTTTTCAACTCGAGGCTCACTTTTGGGTTCCAGTCTGTATGGTGGCAAGTGGTGGGGCAGGACCCCAAGTGTTTTAGTCTTCTAGAGCTGGAATGGTAAAGTGCCATACATTGGGTGACATTGATTTTCTCACAGCTCTGGGGGCTTGGAGTCTGTGATTAGAGTGCTGAGAGAGTTAGGTTCTGGAAAGGATTCTTTTTTTTTTTTTTAATTTTTTTTTTTAATTTTATTTATTTGTGTGTGTGTGTGTGTGTGTGTGTGTGGCCAGCTCAGCCCACCAGGGGGCGGGCTGGCTGGCATGTGGTGCTGGGGGATCGAACTGTGGTCCCTGGGTTTTTGCTAAAGCTTGTTCTAAGTAGGTGCTTTAGACCACTGAGCCATCTCACCAGCCCCATGGAAAGGATTCTTGCTGGCTCGTAAACTGCACCCATCTTGTTGTGGGTGCATGTGGCCTCTTCTTTGGGTGAGAACAGGGTGTGTGTGTGTGTGTGTGTGTGTGTGTGTGTGTGTGTGAGAGAGAGAGAGAGAGAGAGAGAGAGAGAGAGAGAGAGAGACAGACAGACAGACAGACCCACAGAGACAGACAGAGACAGAGACAGAGACAGAGACAGAGACAGAGACAGACAGACAAGTTTTCAGGTGAATCTTTTCATACGGGTATTTTTCCCTTCATGGAGATTGTACCTTTGTGACTTTATTGAAACCTAATAACCGCTTAATACCATCATATTAGGCTGGGGCTTCAACATACAAACTTTTAGGGGGACCCGATTCAGCTCACAGCATAGGCCATGAACCCTGTGCTACAGAAAACAGGGAGCCCTGGTGGTCTCTCAGAATACTCCACTGTATCTGCCTTTTCTTTTCTTTCTTTCTTGGAGAGGAAAGATCTGATTCACAGTTTGTAAAGCTATCAGCTCACAGAAGCTGGCTCCCAGGAAGTCTGCCATGGCAGAAGGGCATCGCGAGGAGGAAGAGTCCACAGCAGGGCGAGGCAAGCAGAAAGCAATAAGTGACAAGAACCCACATCTTTCCTTTCTTTCTGCTTTTTTGGGGTGTGTATGTGTGTGGGTAGGAGTACAATTCAGAACGCGAGAGGCAGATGGCAGCTTGCTGTCTAAAGTGTTACCTGTAGACAGGTACTGAAGGGGGAATTAGGGCGACGGAGTGCCTGGCCGGATGCCTGGAGCGGGCTTGGAGGCCTGGGTCCAGTCCTGGCTCCCAGCCAACCAGAAATGGGACCTGCGACAAGACACTTGGTCTCTCTGAACTCCAGGTCTCTCTCATTATTACGCTCAGTCCCGCCCAGTGCTAGTGCAGCCATACCTCGCCAGGCACGATGCTCGGTGTCCCTCTGCACAATGCGATTGCAAGGCTGTTTGAAAAACAAAGTAAGAGCTGGTTCCCATTTCAGTTCTTTTGTAGATAAAGAAACTGAGTCATGAGGAGGTTAAACAGCCAGTCTATGGTCACACGGCTAAAGAATGGACTGCAGTCTGCATTCATGCTCGGCTGGCTCAAGGCCTCTACCGTACATGGATGTGTTGCTGTCGTAGCTATGCTGCGAGAATTACACAGGACACAGAGGAGAAAGGCCTTTTGGAAACTATTCAGTGTTGTCCCCCCCCCCCCCCCACACACACACACACAGAGCATTATTTTCATGGGAAGAGAGCCATTATTTTTTGTAGTGGGAAAACAAAATCCCAATGGGTCCCAGTTCTGAAGTTCTCTCTCAGGGGATTTAGGACAATCTTTGTTATGGGAAACCCAGTCATCAGACTCAGAAATATCTGGTGCCTTTCTCTTTAGCCCAATTCCTCCTCAGAAGTCTTCCCTTTTCAATGCCCTCCTCTGTGTGTGCCTGTTTACATGGGTCCCTCCCAAGGCCACACCTGCGGGCTCCTCGCAAAGCTGTTTCCAACAGTCGTGGTTTGGGGCAGTGCAGGAGAAATGAGGAAACTGCTGGTAGGTGGACGAGGGCCCAACTGCGTCCTTGTTTTGCTGCTTGCATGCCAAGGCCAGGGCTGTTTTGGCAGTGTCACTGTAGGTTTCCCTAGTGGCGGGACCTGGGGCATTTCCTGAGCACCTGCCCAGGGTCCAGACAGGAGGGTCACCCTTCTTTTCCTTGGAGTCAGCCAGTTAATTGGACGGTACCCTGGGCCTATGGGTGCTATTGGGCCATTTCTGGGATGGGGGGGGGGAGCCAGAATTAGATATGGCCTGGCCGTGGGAACACAGGCTATGGATCCCTCCTTCCCTGCCCATCCCTGTGGGACGCCAGCCCTGTAGTACCTCATCCTGGGGTCTCCACTAACATCCTGAACAGACTTACCCACCAGGGGGGCAGGTGACACAAGGGTGGGGACTGGGCACACTTGATTCGAAGTTTGGTGATTGGGGCACAGCGCTCTGCCCTCTTTCTTTCAGTGCTGGGGCTTGAACCCAGGGCCTTGTGCATGCTAGGCAAGTGCTCTACCCCTGAGCCACAACCTGCTGCCTTTTTTTAGGGATTCACTAAATTGCCTAAGCTGGCCTTGAAGTTTTTTTTTTTTTTTTTTTTTTTTTTCCAGTACTGGGGATTGAACTCAGGACCCTGTACTTCCCAGGCAAGCACTTATTCTACTGAGCTATCTCTCTGGCCCTTGGCCTTGAAGTTTTGATCCCTCTGCCTCAACTCTGAGGGGCTTGGGTTACAACATGCAGCACAATACCTGAAGAACGCAGCCCTTTGTCCAGTGACTCAGATTTCTGTGAAATGCTATCCGTACCTGGAACACAGTGGGATTTATATCAGTTTGGAGAGAACTGGAGGTGCACAGTAGGCCTGCAATTGATATTGGGTTCTTACTTTTTTCTTTCATTGGGTGCCTTATTCTTACTTCTGCAAACATGATGGAGGCTGTATGAAAGCATACTGTATTTTTTTTTTAAACTTTGAAAGAGTTAATTTTATGGTATAAGAATCTCAAAGCTAGGGCCTAGGGGGATGGCTCAGAGGACTAAGTGTTCTCTGGTAAGCACAAGGGCCTAATTTCAATCCCCCCCTCCAAAAAAAAAAAAAAAAAAAGAATCTCAAAGCTTTTTTGTCATCATTATTTAAACAAAGAGTGAGTGGAAGGCCCTGGGAGTAAAGGCAAGATCTAGAGGCTGGGGTGGCCTGGGGTTAGAGGAGAACACAAATCATGTTAGCTCATTCAGGGTGTTGGGTTGAAGAGGGAGCTGTGGCAGCCATAAGGCTTGCTTCCCAGCTATAGGTTAGGGACAATCTGGGGTGGGATATGGCCCCAGGGTCCCCAGCTCAGGGCAGCTGCTGGAGCTAAGGCGAGAGCCACAGACAGCGACATGCATGGCCCAGGTAATGGCTATATTGTATTTTTTACTTAAAAACAAAACAAAACACCACAAACAAACCTCAGAAACTCAGCAGGGTGATACACATCTGTAACATACCCTTGGAAGCAAGAAGATGTGAGTTTGAGGACAGCCTGGATAATATACTGAGTGGGAGGCCAGCTTGGACCATAAAACATAATCTTGTCTCAAGACAGGCAGACAGACAAGACAAGACAGACAGACAGACAGACAGACAAGACAGACACCCCCAACAAACATATAAAACAACTCTAAAAATGAAAGCAAAAACTTTAAGACAGTCTATACTGGAAAGCTAGAGCTGAGTGTGGTGGCACATGCCCATAATCCCAGCGCTTGGGAGGCTGAAGCAGGAGGAATATTGAGAGTTTGAGACTAGCCTGGTCTACAAAAGAGGTCAAGGTTAGTGTGAACTGCACAGTGAGAACCTGTCACAAAATGACAAAAAAAAAAAAAAAAAAAAAAAAAAAAAAAAAAAAAAAACAAGCCACAAATATTTGCCCTACATTGCAGGGAGTATTAGCTGATTTTCTTTCTTTCCTCTTTTTGGTGGAACCGGGGATTGAACTCATGCCCTTGCGCTTGCCAGGGAAGCGCTTATTCCACTGAGCCATCTCCCTGGTCCCAGCTGATTTTCTTTCTTTCTTTCTTTCTTTCTTTCTTTCTTTCTTTCTTTCTTTCTTTCTTTCTTTCTTTCTTTCTTTCTTTCTTTTCTCTTTCTTTCTTTCTT
>NW_004524588.1:3292088-3294197 GCF_000260255.1 Octodon degus
TTTCTTTCTTTCTTTCTTTCTTTCTTTCTTTCTTTCTTTCTTTCTTTCTTCCTTCCTTCCTTCCTTCCTTCCTTCCTTCCTTCCTTCCTTCCTTCTTTCCTTCCTTCCTTCCTTCCTTCCTTCCTTTCTTCTATCTTTTTTGAAAGAGGGTCTCACTATGCAGCTCAGGCTAACCTTGACCTCCTTTGTAGCCCAGGCTGGTCTCACAAAGATCTTTGGACAAAGCTACATCCCCAGCACAACTCTTTCTAAAAAATTATTTTGTATTTTGAGACAAGCTCTTGCTAAATAAGTAAACCGCCCAGGCTGAACTAGAACTCAACTCTCCAGAGTGCTGGTTCTAGGAGTGACCCACTACTCCACTGACTTTCCTATCTTGGTACTCTTTTTCTGAGTTTCATTATAAAGTTTGGACAAGTTACTTCTTTTTCCTGACAGATTATAGCTCAGCCATTTAGGGACCGACTTGGCAAACAAGTTTACTGGAAAACAAGTTCCGAAGTGAAGATGTTCCCTGCCTTCCAAATTTAAGGCTCCCCTAGGCAAGGTAAGTAGAAGTGTTTTCCTTTCTCTCACATTATCTTATTTGCTGGGTGATAAGTGTTGGGAAGGAACTGGTGATGCTAGGCTGGAATCTAAGTGGATCATACCCTGTCAACAGTCATGGGAAAACTCAAAAAGGCCCAACACCCATCTGATTCTTTGGTTCTTGGAAGACCACACAGCAGAGAGCAAATAGAAACAAGGCATAGTGGTGCACACCTGGAATCCCAGCACTCAGGAGGCTGAAGCAAGAGATTGCAGCAAGTTCAAGGCCAGTTTCGGCTACATAGGGAGACCCTATTTTTTAAAAATCTTTTATTTATATATTTATTTGGTACAGGGTCTCTCTACACAGCTCAGACTCCTAGTGATCTTCCTGTCTCAACCTCTCTAGTGCTGGGGTTACAGGTACGCTACCATGCCCAGTTTGGGGGGCTGGCACAGTGTGCCCTGAGGTTCTGGGGCCTGCATGGCACGTGGTACGAGAGATCCAAATTGGGTCCTTGTGCTTGCCAGGCAGGTGCTTAGACTGCTGAGCTATCTCCCCAGCCCAGGAGACCCTATCTTAAAAAAAAAAAAAGATATATGTAAAATATAAAAAGTGACCATTTGAGCTTCCAAATTGGTTTATTCCAGACTTCTTTATGGACTGGTAAACTCACGTCAATTTTTATACTTTACTATATCATGTGTCACCAAAGTCCTGCTTCAGCAAGAAAGTATCCCCATCCATCCAATTCAGGTTGCTGGGGCCAGTGACTGGCCCGTGTAACAACAAAGAAAGTCTGTGAGAAAGCACTTCTCTAACTCTACTGGGAGTTGGTGTGATCATCCGATTTCAAATATTCCCTGCAAAGACTCTCATGAATCTTTCAAATGTTCTGAAATTTTGATATCAGAGTTTCTCTAACTTCAAAACTGCCTCCAGCACTTCCTGTGTGGTCAAAACTGGAAGCTCATGTGTTTCAGTTTTTACTATGAAGTGGGTCCTGGGATAGGGCCTGGCACGCAGAGATAGTCAATATCTATTTTATTATAAGTATTTTTTAAAATGTATTGGTATAGGGTCTCACTATGCAGCCTGAACTCGTAGCGATCCTCCTGTTTTCAGCCTCCCCAGCACTGGCATTACAGGCGTGTGTCACTATACCTGTTCTCCATTGCTGGCTTGGTGTGCCTGTGGGCAGGTCCAGCGTGTCATGTGGTGCCAGGAATCGAACCCTGGTCCCTGAGCTTGCCTAAGCAGGTAGTTAGTCCTCTGAGCTATCTCGCTGGCCCATGAGTATTTGTTGAGCAAATAAATATCCTAACCTTGAACCATGGAGTGAAGAACAAACTGGTGTATGGGTAGACACAGAATCCTAAATATTCAGGTGCTTAAACCACATTTCTGAGTAGCTTCTTACGTCTGGAGAAGACACCAGATGATTTTCAGACAGAACCTTCCGCTGAAATGTTCTCCCTGGTCTGTTTCTATCATCCCCCAGTGTCCTTAGAATTCTATTCTATGATGAACTTTTGGGAAACTAAGTATCAATTACTTGATTTCATTTTATTTATTTATTT
>NW_004524588.1:3294297-3301214 GCF_000260255.1 Octodon degus
TTATTTATTTATTTATTTATTTATTTATTTTATTTATTTATTTATGCGTGTGTATGGCCAGCTCAGCCCACCAGGGGGCAGGGCTGGCTGGCATGCAGTGCTGGGGAATTGAACCGCAGTGCCTGTGCTTTGCTAAACTTGTTCTAAGTAGGTGCTTTAGACCACTGAGCCATCTCACCAGCCCCTATCAGTCACTTTAAAAGACCTTTCTTTCAATTTTAAAAGTGGCTCCATTGCTGAGTATGGTGGTACACATCTGTAATCTCAACTGCTGGAGAGGCTGAGGCAGGAGGACTACAAATCTGAGGCCAGCCTGGGCAGCTTACTGAGGCCGTGTCTTAAGATGAACAAAAAGGGCTGAGGATTTAGTTTGTACTCCCCCGGTTCAATCTCCATTACTGTGAAAACTGAACCAAAATAAACAGTATTGATATATAATTTATGCACAACAAAATTCACCCATTTTATAGACATGGTTTGTTGGATTTTGACAAATACAGCTGTGTGGCATGCACCACAGTGAAGGTACTCAACATGCCCATCACCCCCAGAAGTTTTTGTGCCCCTCTGAAGGAAACCCTCAGGCCCCACTCATGGCCCCAGAAAACCACTGATTTGCTTTCTACCATCATAGATCAATGATGATGATAAGCCTGCCTATTCCAGGGCTTTATGTAACTAGAAGCAAACAGTACACACCTTGTTATTCTCTTATCCAGCCTGAGGGCTTGGGATCCAGTTGTGTTGCTCTGTGTAGCAACAGCTCATTCTCTTTTTATTGTTCAGTAGGAATAATAGGCCCCACTCCCACCCCACATTTGCAATAGTGGGCTTGAACTCAGGGTCTTTGTACTGAGCTAGATATCTCTTTATTTTAATTTTATTTGAGATAAAGTTTTTATAGATCTCTAAATTCCCCAGCCTGGGAATTGGGCTTGCATGTACAATCCCTTTGCCTCAGCTTCTCAGAGTTTTGAGATTACAAGTGTGCACTGCCGTGCTCAGCTTAATAGGCCTTTTGTTGTTGTTGTTGTTGTTGTTGTTGTAGCTAATACCCCTCCCTTGCCCTGGGAGGGGCAAGAGGTAATTCCTTCTGTCCTTTAACACTTTGGTATGAATGAATTTATTTTTTGTGGGCTGAGTCACATATATAGGGATATTTGGGCCTGACAAAGGTACTAGGCTAAAAGGCACTTTACCGGCTCCATTAATTTTGGTGTGCAACTCCAAAAGTTGCTTTTCTGTCTTCAGTGCCAGAAACCAAGAGTGAGCTGGGAAGACAGCTCAGTGGCACAGCGCTTGCCTGGCAAGCACAAGGTCCTGAGTTTGATTCTAGGTACCAAAAATTAAAAATAAATAAATAAAAAAAAGAAAATACAAACAGAAACCGAGTGAGCGAGTGAACATTCCTGAAGACCTCCCACGTGCTGGATGAAATCATATTTGGTGTTCACTACAGCCCTGCAAACCAAGTGGTACTGTCTCTGATGAGGGAATTGGTTGAGAATTTAAGGCAGTTTTTCCTAACTCCAGTATTCCAGTTCTTTCCAATATACAGCAAAAAGGCTTTGAGACAGCACAGACTGGGAGAACATGTTGGCCATTCTCTGGGGCCTGATCAAATGTGGCTGAGATGAGTGGCCCTGGACATGTTGTGACTTTTCTGATGTCACAGGGCTTCTTGAAGACAGAGAGGGACAGAGAAGTCCAAGCAGATCTGTTGGGTGCTATACTTTGCTCAAGAGGTAGGAAGGGGCGATCCTGCAGCTACACTGGGTTTCATGTCACAGAACCCCTCCGAGCACTTTATGGGGTTCTCAAACCTAGCCTTGGGGTTACCAGGGGTGCCTCTCTGATTTCAGCCCAGAGCCTTCAATTCATAACTTTCCTTGGAATTATGATCCTGGGAATGAGCACAATCTTTCAAAATCAGTCCCAGAAAAGGCGAGGAAGTCTGAGCTGTAACTAGAGCATTTTTAAAATAGCCTGATAAGAGACACTGGGGAGGGACAGAGTTGGTGACTAGCCAGCTGCTGTGCTGGCCGCAGGGCCCACTCCCTGCAGACTGCATTCCGGAGCTTTGAGTGTCATATCTCTGTGCCCTCCTCCCTTCTCCTTTCTGCCCGAGGCTGGTAGGGGCCCAGAACTGAAGCCACTTGGAGATGAAGCCCTAGAGACTCCTGCTGGGTGAGGTGGGCTCTTTGGACCACTTCCCACCACCTGCTTAGGTGGGCATGGATGTAAACACAGTCCACATTTTGAAGGTGTGGAAAGTGGCTTGGTCAGATGACCAGCAAAACAAAGTATAGTGGGGGGCTGGTGAGATGGCTCAGTGGTCTAAAGCACCTACTTAGAACAAGCTTAACAAAGCAGAGGGACCGCGGTTCAATCCCCCAGCACCACATGCCAGCCAACCCTGCCTCCTGGTGGGCTGAGCTGGCCACACACACATACACACACACACAAATAAATAAATAAATAAATAACTAAAAAAAAAAGTATAGTGGGACAAAAACTCCCTCCCTCAAGACTTAAGGAGGCTGCCAGTCTGTAGGCAAGGCATGTGCAAGCTGTCTTTCTGTACCTCTGTAGAGAAGACACCTGTGCCTCTCCTTCTAGTGGTTGTCACAGTCCTTGGTGTCTCTTGGTTTGTGGCAGCAAAACTCTAGTTTCTGTCCATGGCCATTTTTTTTTTTTTTTTGGCGGAACCGGGGATTGAACTCAGATCCTTACGTTTGCCAGTCAAGCGCTTATCCTACTGAGCCATCTCCCTGGCCCTCCATGGCCATTTCTGTTGGCTGTCTCCTCTGTGTCTGTTGTTTTGGGCTTTTTTTTTTTTTTTTTTTTGAGAAAAGGTCTTGATATAGGGGAAAGAAACCCCGACTTGCAATATGTCTGGTATGAGTTCATGTTCTCTAAAATCAAAGAATGAATTTTAGGAACAGTGGAGGTTATGAGCAGGATATATTCATTGGAGGAAATAAAGGTTCTGTCTGAGAGAGACAGAAAGGTTCCAAGTTGGTTGCCAAGGGGTTTACTCTTTTAGGGATTTTTATAGAGCAAATCCATAACATGAGGCAGGTCCACAGTGGGAAACATGGGAAATTGCAAGGTGGGCATGAGATGGGACAAAACTATGGTAACCAATAAGATTATGAGTAAGATTTCTCAGGTAAAATTGATTAAATTGGAATTGATGAGGAAATAAGTCAGGAAGCAGGAGGGCATGAATACAGAACAGGGCTTTTCCTGTAGGGGGTTGGATTAGTGACTCTTCTGGTTTTCTCAGAGTGATTGGTACCTATTTAGAATATCAGTCCCTCATGTTCACCCTTAGGAAGTGTGTGGGAGCCATGGCTTTATCTTTTGTTTTGAGATCTGGCCCACAGTGGAGGTGCCTGTTGCCCCACAGTTGCAAGGTATCTCCTCTTCTGCATTGCCTCCTTCGAGCTCCCAGCCCTATCTGACTGCCTGTATTTTATCTATCTTAGCTGCCTATAATAGCCTCAGCACATATGTAGCTCAGGAAGGCGTCAAACTTCTGGCCCTTCTGGCTCAGCTTCTAGGATGCTGGGATTACACAAGTGTGCTCCCGTACCCAATCCTGTGCCTTCTTACTAAAAGCTGTCAGCTATTTTATTTTTATTTTTTGTTTCTTTTTGGTGCAGGATCTCACTATGCAGCTCAGACCCCTAGTGATCCTCCTGATTCCTGCCTCCCTAGTGCTGGGATTACAGGTGTGTGCCACCATGCCCGGACTCCATCCATCACTGGCTCAGCGCACCTGGGGGCGGGGCCAGCGCAGCATGCAGTGCCAGGGATCAAACCCTGGCCCCTGCGCTTACCTAAGCACTTAGTCTGTGAGCTATACCACCAGCCCTAAAGAATTATTTTTTGTTTTGTTTTTTAAAAACTTTTTATGGGGACTGGGGAGATAGCTCAGTAGAATAAGTGCTTGCCTGGCAAACACAAGGACTTGAGTTCAATCCCTGGTTCTGTAAAAAAAAACCCAAAACCCAACTTTTTATATATTTATGTGTTTGGTACAAGGTGCTATGCAGCTTGGACTCATAGTGATCCTCTTGTCTCAGCCTTTCCAGTGCTGGGATCACAGGCATGCACCACCATGCCTGGTTTTGGTGACTGGCTCAGCATGCCTAGAGTTCCAGGGCCGGCCTGGTATGTGGTGCTGGGGATCGATCCCAGGTCCTTGTGTATTCCAGGCAGATACTTAAACCACTGAGCTATCTCCTCAACCAGCTATTTTAAAGAATTAATTGGATAATGAATTTATTTATTTAGATGAGGTCTCATTGTGTTGCCCAGACTGGCCTCAAACTCTGAGGCTCAAGTGATCCTCCTTTGCCTCTTCAGTGTAGACTGTAGTTATGGGGATCTGCACCCTGCTCAAGATACCCATGGTTAAATTCAGGGCCACTGTTGTGACTTGACACCTTGCATATCACTTCATGGTAGTCCCCTGCCCCTGGCCTTCAATGCCAATCTGTGTCTGAGAGGAACCTGGGACTGCAGACTCCAGCTGGCTACATTCTACTCTTCCACCTTCACTTCCCACTACTACACTCGGTGCTCACACTTTACCAGTGCTCACGGCTGTTCCCCGCCTTGGAGGCCTTTGCACACCTGCTCCTTCTGCCTGGATGGCCCCTCCTGTTCCTTACCACATCACCCTTCAACCTCTCAAAAGCTCTTGCTCATCCTTTAGGCCTTCCTTTCTGGTGGGGTCTTCTCTGAATGCCACAGGAAGTCTTGACTGCAGCATTCTGTGCCTGGCTGCGGTCCTTGCATGGTCTTTGGTGTCAGGTCTAGCACAACACACTGGCCTTAGCTTGGTGGCTGGCCATCTCCCCACCTGAGCTCCACAAGGGCAACTTCTTTTGATTCCCTGTACAATTCTGCAGAGGATCATCTATAGCTGCGCTTGAAGGACCAAACAAATATAAAAATTCCCCACAGAGCCTGGAGAGCAGATGTGGTCTTTCTTATGCTTCTCTGATATTTCTGACAATGGCTGGTTCAAGGTCGGCTCTCAAACGCTTCCTGCCTTGTTCAGTGATTGAAGGCAAGGACCTCTGTTAGCAGGAATGTGACAGCAGTTGTGTCTCACCACAATAGCAGTTCCCAAAGAGGAAGGACCTGAAGAAATGTAACTCCCTTGTGCTTTTCTCCTGTCAACTCAAGAGCTTTTAAAATGAGAGTTGAGGTCAGGGAGGGGTACAGGTGGCACTTTCCATCTTGCTAATGAAGAAGTAAAGAGAGAGGCTGTATGTGGTGGCACATACCTGTAATCCCAGCTACTCAGGAGACTGAGGTAGGAGGATTGCAAAATTTAAGCCCCGCTTGTCAATTTAGTGAGACCCTGTCACTCAGAACAGAATACAGTAGAAAGGGCTGGACATGTAGTGGTAGAGCACTTGCCTAGTTTATGCAAGATCTTGAGTTTAATCCCCAGGAATGGGAAGAGAAAGAGAGGGAGAGGGAGAGAGAGAGGCAGAGAGAGAGACACAGAGAGACAGAGAGACAGGAAGAGACAGAGTTTTGTGGCCCTGGTTTCTGAGGTATCATTGGTGAATGAATTGGATTGGGCCCAGTGTGGTGGTATTGGGAGATAGTGGAGAGACAAGAATAAAGATTCTACTAGGGAGCAAGGATAGCAGCCCAGAATGGAGGCTGCTGAGTCACCCCACCCCCAGGCATCTTACAGGACCATCCCCTAGGTGTCCTTTGCCTGTCAGGGCCTCCCCAGAACATTGTCAGGCAATGGACCCTGCATGGGAACTGCAAGGACACCTCATAGGTTAGACCTGGAGGAGGATATAGTCCTCAATAGGGTAGAAATTATATTCTTACACAAGAGCCCCAGCACCTCCCTTCTAAGCTCTCTTAAATCTCCTAGACCAAGAACCTTTTTGGATATTCTCCTCAGGACCCCCTCCTGCTAGTAAGGACTCTAATTTCTTGCCTTTATTTTTTTAAATGTATTTAGTACAGGATCGACAGGGTCTACAGGGTCTCACTACACAGATGGACTCATAGTGATTCTCATGTTTTCAGCCTCCCATGTGCTGGGATTGCAGGCATGCACCACCACTCCCAGTCTCAATCACTGTCTCAGTGTGCCCTGGGGGTGGGGCTGGCTGGCATGCTGGGAATCGAACCCTGGTCACTGCATCTGCCTAAGCAGGTGCTTTAGTGTGCTGAGCTATCTGGCCAGCCATTACTTTCTTGCCTTTATATGTTTTATGTAAATATGCTTGCACTCTTGTCTCTTCTATCCATGGTTCCAGTCTTTGTCACCATAGGACATGACCCTGATGTTCTCTGATCAATGGGAAACTGCTGAACTATCTGAGTTCTTTTGGTCAAACAGGGATGACAATTGTGATGGGTAGTGCTGGGGGGATCAGTAAGGGAGGTGACATCAGACTGAGTGTTGGGTCACACAGACCAAAGCAGAACCAAGCCTACCCCCATGAAAGTAAGATGCCTTGTTGGCTTATGGCAGAAGGAGGGGCTTCTCTGGACTCAGGCTGGCCTTTCTTTTTGGGAGAACAAGGCACTTTTATGAGGGGGCCATGTATCTTTCCTCATTTCCAGCCAGATGACCTTTTCTTCTGGTTGGTCAACAATATCACCTATCACCAGATAATATATAGGAGTATCACAAGAATCAGGTAAAACCTGGGTCTCTAGCCTCTCTCATTTTAAAAAATTTATTTATTTTTAATTTAATTGAGAAACAAATATGAATGAGACAGTTTCAAAGCTGATTAGTAGGGCAGTTTTGATAATCAATACATTGTATGTTGTTATCTTCTTAGTGGTTATCCATAGTACAAGAAGCAGACAGGATATCCTGTCCAAACACTATTAGTACACCTTTTTCTTCTCATTGA
>NW_004524588.1:3301314-3303853 GCF_000260255.1 Octodon degus
TGTATATATAAATACAAAATGATCTTTCCTTTGTACCCCCCCCTTTTTTAGTCCTGTTAGAGGTGGATATTCTATTGGCATCTAAATACTATAGGTGTTTGAATTAAACAAAACAATCCAACACTGTCTAGCAGTCTATAATATTAGTGGGTTATCCTCAGAAGTTATTGACTTGAGCCTTTTACAGCTCATCATATTAATATGGCTTTACTTTACATACCTCATTTTTATACTTTTCTGCAGGATGGTTAAGACCAAGATAAAGCAAGACCTATATAACAAGAAATGTAACTTTTGTATCTGATAAGGTCAGTCAAGTACCCTCAGGATTTATCCTGTAGCCCTGTACCGCACTTTGTAGATCCTTTGTCAGTGTCAGCCATGAGGATGAGTTACAGCCATTGTTTGACTAATTTGCTCTCTGTGAAAGCCTGAGAGAATGTTTTTCTCTCCACATGACTCTCCCCAGGCAAAATATACATCATCAATCACATTCCTCTGTGGTTCCATATCTCTAGCCTTTCTATACGGTTTCTTCCATTGATTTCCAATGGCCCCAAATTCATTGGCATTCTGTTACTATAATCAAAAACCTGACATGGGCTAACTTTATTTTGGGGAGTGGCTGCAGCTGAGGATTGATCACACATGCAAGGCTAGAGCAAGGCCACCCTGAGAATATGGAGCATCTGAGGTGAGCCAGGTGGACAAATTGATCCAGCCCCGAGGACAAGAGGTGCCCCGGGAGAGCCAGGTGAACAAGTTGTTAGGCAGGAGGGTTTCACCTGACGTCAACCTGCTGAGCAGATAAATGTGCTATGGTCATTGGGTGGCATCTTTGTTCCACCAAGACAGAGGGCTCCACCTGACCTCAGCTTTCTGCATTTTCACTCTTACCTTCATTTCTACATAGTTCTCCCCCTGGGAGTTTTTCAGAGCTGTGCTGGAGGTGGAACTGTATAAAGAAAAGGGCCTTATTTAGCTCATGGTTCTGGAGTCTGAGCCTCCGCACCGCATAGACAGGCTCTTATGAGGGCCTCCTGCTCTCAGCTGGTTCACTTCATGGCAGATGGCAATGGAGATTATATCTTTGTTATGGTTTGTGTAAAGGTTTTCCCCCAAAGCCTCACAGAGTCACAAGCAACTTGGCTTCTAGAGTTTGTGATTAACTCATGATCAACTGGGATTATGAGTGTGAGTACTCTACCCAGCCTGGGGCAGATAGCCTGAATGCAATTTAAGGGAGACTTGCTCTCTGTGGTCATTGTTGATGCTACGCCTCCCATTTGTTCTTGCTCTTTGCCACCACCAGGAACTGCTGCTCTTTGCCATGTGCTAGTCTGCCTTGGAGGCAGCTGAGAATGGACTGAAACCTCCAGTAACTGTGAGCTAAACAAACCTTTCCTTCCTTCATTTTGGGTCTTGGGTTTTTGTCCCAGCAATGAGAGAAGGGTAACTGAGACAATCTTTAACAAAGAAGCAGGAGAGAAAAGGAAGGGCCAGGGTTGATTCTTTCCTAGCAATCCTTACCTAGGAGCTGCTGGGGGAGGGGGCAAGAAAACCATTTTCATGTTCCCAAGGACAGACTCCACAGTGAATTCGCAGTGAGCCCCACCCCTTAAGGTCCTACAATTTCCTTTTTTTTTTTGGCAGAGCCGGGGATTGAACTCAGGACCTTGCACTTACCAGGCAAGCGCTTATTCTACTGAGCCATCTCCCTGGCCCCAAGGTCCTACAATTTCCTAATGCCACCACATGGAGACCTGGCTTCTGATACATGGAGCCTCAGGGGCCTCACTCAAACCATAGCAGACCCTCCAGGCCATTTTAACAAATCAAGAAGCTCAGTAAATAAAGGGTCCCATCTACAGCCTCCTTCCCTCCCCTTAAGGCACCTTGGTATCCCTCCAGCACCACCCTCCTCCCTGGCTCCTGTCCAGCCATCCTCATGAACTCATGTGCAGGGCTGGGGCTAGGAGAGGCAAGCAGGAGGCTCAGGACTCAGTTTGCTGTTGCTTGTTTGGTTTGTTTGTTTTTTTCTTGAGACAGGGTCTCAATGTAGTGCAAGCTGGCCTTACACTCATGATGATCCTCCTGCCTCAGGCTCCCTCCTGAGTTCTGGAATTATAGGTGTGTGTCTCTACACCCAGCAATAGGGTTCAATTTTAAAGAGGCATCCATTCCACTCCCAGGGCTGTGTGGTACCTGCTTAAGCTCCACGAGTTGGGCTGGTGTGTTCATAAAAGGATAAGAAGGGGCCGGCCAGATAGCTCCGCAATTTAAAGCACCTGCTTAGGCAGATGTGTAGGGACTGAGGTTCGATGCACGTGTGCTTTGCTGCCTACCTCCTGGAGCAGGCTGAGATAGGGATTGAGACTGGGCATGGTGGTATGGGCCTGTAATCCCAGCGCTCGGAAGGAGGAGCACTATGGGTCCAGCCTGTGTAGTGAGATCCTGTAGACTCTATACTAAATACATACAAAAAAAAAAAAAAAAAAAAAAAAAAAAAAACTGTATGTTGAAAAGATATCTGCACTTT
>NW_004524588.1:3303953-3317728 GCF_000260255.1 Octodon degus
CCAGGGAGATGGCTCAGTAGAATAAACATTTGCCTGGTAAGTGCAAGGGCCTGAGTTCAATCCCTGATTCTGCCAGAGAGAGAGAGAGAGAGAGAGAGAGAGAGAGAGAGAGAGAGAGAGAGAGAGAGAGAAGCTTGAAGAAGGAAAAAAGGATAGGGGAGAGCACACCAAGAGAAGAAGGGAGATACCAAAGTGGAGGGCAGAATGAAGAATAAGGACCAGAGATAGCGCTTTCCCAGTGATCATCCCACACCAGCCCCCTGTCTCACATGCTCCTGGAGCAGACAGCCAGATACCCCCAGGCAGTGATGATCAACTGGGAAAATAGAGCCTGCTCACCAGGCTCTCAGCAGCTTTCCCAGATTTCTTATGCCGAGGAGGAAGCGCAAGAGGAAAGAAGAGATCCCGCAATTAAGTCATGCTCCCTCTGCTTTTGCTTCCTCCTCGACTTGACGTCTTTCGTGTGATGTCACGAATCTCGCCACACACATGGTGACTCAGATCCTAAGAAGCCAGAGCTGAAGAGCCCTCCTGGACAACCAGGCCTGTGCCGTACAGTGTGGCGGGTGCTAGGCACACAGGGCTTCTGACCTTAGGCTGATCCAAACCAACCTGAGCGGTACCAATAAAATAATCACTGGGTTTTGGAGGACATGGTTTCACAAAAGAATGCAAAACAGTTCCATACTATTTAAAAATATTGATTATATATTGAAATGATTATGTTATGGCTCACTTCCAGATGTCCCCCTAAAACTGCATGTAGTCCTAGGTGGGGCTTTTTCAAAGGTGGCTGGAGCTACAGTATGGGACACCGGAATCAATTTATGGTGCAGTGCTAGGCTCAAGGGTGCTAGGATTAAGGATATAAGTGCTACCCACCCTAAATACCCTGCATAGGATATAAGGGGTAGAAAGAGCTGTGGTCACCCCTTGCTTGCTTTGCTGCCTTCTGCCAACCATGAACTCTTTCTCTTCTGTGATCCCTGCCTGCCAAGACACCCTGCCTTTGAGCCAGTCAATGATGGACAAAAACAAAACTGTGAGCTAAATAAACCTTCCCTCCCTTAACTTGTGGGTGTTGGGTATTTTGTTCCAGCAACAAGAAAAGTAACATAGGGATCTTTTGAGTTAAATGAAATACACGATTATGATATCTTGGTGTAGTGGCACAAGCCTATAATTCCAGCAGTCTGGGGTGCTGAGGCAGGAGGATCATAACTTCAAGCCCAGCCTGGATAACTTAGGGGGAATTAGTGAGACTCTGTCTCAAAATAAAATAGAATAAAGGACTGGAGGTATAGCTCAGTAGGAATGTCCTGGTTTAATCCTCAGTACTGCCACCTCCACGGAACCCAGGGCCTTTGCAAAGTCACTAAATTGTCCAGCTGGGCTCCATCTTTCTATCTTCCTGCCTTAGCATCCAAGGGTGTTGACATTATAGGCTTGCACTATCACACCTAGCTTGTTCTTGTTTCTTTTAATGTGGCTGTTAGAAAATGTGACGTGTATGTGGCTTGCATTTGTGGCTTGATTATTGTCCTTGTGTGCAGTGGTGGTGTAGTTCAACCTCCTTTAGTAGATGAGAACGTTGAGGTCCAGAGTAACCAAAAGCTCCCTTGTTTTGCTATACCCCCCTCCTGGCTCACGCCCTTGGGATCCCCGGAGTGGAGCAGGTGGGCTTGGAGCTCCCTGGCCTGCAGGCCTCAAGGGAGATGTTCAAGCCTCACAGTATTGGCTGTGGTTTCTTTGGAGTGTAATAAAAACCTAGCATAGGTGGAGATGTGGTTTCCAAAGAGTCACATTGCTAAAAATGTGTTGGTGCTGGAGATAGAACTCAGAGCCTTGCATGTGCGTGGGTGAGGGTTCATGTTTCACCAGTGCTTTAGACTCAGGAAAATCTTTGTAGCCCTGGACCTTATTTTTACGGTGCAGAGACGCAGGTTAGTGGAGCAGGTGTGCTGCAGGTTAATGGGGTAGGTGTGCTGAGCACCACCTTCAGGTCACGGGTTCCCCTCCTTCCCACAAGGCAGAAGGGTAAATCCTAGCCGGGCCCTGACACCTGGGAACAGCTACTTCAGGGTTTGTTGGACTTTGTTGGATGAGTAAACAGAAGCGAGTTTTAGAGAACTGGCCTGATATCCCGGGAGGAGTGGACCCGGAGGGAGGCAGGGGGAGCCAGACACCAAAGGTAAGTTCCTTTATTTCATAATTTTATCCGGGCTGTTCCCATTAGCCTGCATTGTCAAGCCCTAGGGGAAACAGGAGCGCAGAGATTGAGACTGCCTTTGGGACCAGTGGCCTTGCTGAGATCGCTCTGGAGCAGGCCGGGAACTGGTCCTTGGCTTTTACCTGGCTCTGGCTGGGGCGCAGGTGGTCACCTATTTTATTTTCCCACTCCGCTCCGGGAGCGACGGGCAGGAAGCGGAACGAGGAGAGACCCTGTCCTGTCCCCTGGAGACGGGCAAAGCAGCCGCTAGGATCTAGCTGGCTCTTTCAAGCTCTCGGGACGGGAGCGCGGGTGGGGAGGGAGGGCGGGCGTGGCTTCCCCAGCAGGTGACAGCCCGCAGGGCCCGGAGGAGCGGGTCCCCGGGGGCCCTGCCTGCCCTGAGCTCTGGACCCGCTCTGTTTTGACTGTGCTTCTGACGTCAGAGGTTTTGGTTCGTTCCCTGCACGGTGACTTTATTTTCATAACAGCACGAAGTGCCTGGAACTGGAATAGGCGTGTCTTCTCTCCGACCCTCCCCGCCCCTTGTCCCCGCACTCACCCGCGCCTCCCTCCGGCCAAGACCGCCTTTATAACTGCGCTGCGCGGCGGGCGCTGGATCCGAGGTGGCTGGATCTAGACGGAGACGCAGCCTCGGGACGCCCCCAGCACCGCGGGCCGGGACTCCAGTCTACGCGCGCGAGGCAGCGCCAAGTTCACCGCGAAAGCCGAAAGCCGGCACACAAGGGTAAGTGGGGCGCGAGGACTCGAGCGTCCCGGGCCTCCAGATGGGACCCCTTGAGGGACGTGGCGCTCGGGGGCGGTGGGGCAAGAGGGGCCGAAATCCGGGAGAGAGCGGGCAACGAGAAAACACGCGCGCACAAGTCCAGCTCTCGTAGTTTAACCCAACGCAGAATTTGTTTTCTAGGCTTTCCGGGGCTAAAATCCTGACAGAAAGTAAGGAGATCGCCGGGGTTAGTTTCTACCCAGATCCATCCTGCAAACTTAGTGGGTGGAATCCTGGCGAGGCAGTAGATCAGTTCGGAGATCTTTTTAGGGGAAGAGAAGAAAGGGAGAAAGATCCTAGAGGATGGGGAGGGATTGGATGTGGAGAGGGGCTAGGAGAAGTGGTGATGGTGGGGACAGGTGGAAGGAGTTGGTGACAGACGCTGCTGTACTGAGAGGGAAAGGTTTCCTCTTAAGTGTTCCTTGCCCAAAAGCGTGCTCTTCTGAAGTTGGAGGAGTAGACCTAGAAGCCACTGCTTTGCTCTGTAAGTAAGGTGGTGAGTGCTGCCACACCCCTCTCCCTGCCCCTGCTCGGGAGCAGGTGGAGGCTGAAGGTTCAGGGTCATCGCACCTTTCGCCAAGAGCGAGGGAGCACTTGGGAATGACCTTAGTGCCAAAGATGGTTCTGCCAGTACCCTCAAGACTGCCAGTCTTGCTTTGGGTCAAGGAATCGGAGGCCTCTCCTGGCTTCTGCGCAGGCCAGGGTTCTGCTCGGTGGGTTTGCTCCCCAGCACACCTGTGGGAGGGCTTGTCAGCCTCTGCGGTGAGGGGAGGAGGCCTAAGGGGAATTCTTTAGCCACTTCAGATACAAGGGCCAGCAGCTTGTAGGAGGGTGTGGGTGAGGGAAGGAATGAGAGGGAGGAAGGGTGGAAAGGCCATACCCGAGAGCCCTACCTGAGAGCGGGAGTGACTCCTTCAAGGGTATGGAGAGGGCAGGGCTCACACGGAAAGCAGTGAGCTGAACAGTGCCGCCACCTAAGAGGAGTTCCCAACATGGAGTCTGGGAGCCTGCTTTGTTTTCTGTGGGTGCAGGTTCATGTCTTCAGGCAAAGGCCTAGGTCTTGGCTCCTTATAAAGAGAAGTGGGGGAGATTTCAAGCTCCTTTCCTGTATTAACATTTGGCTCCTGTATATCTGCATGTGTGGCCTTTGGAATTTTATTTATTTATGGTGTGTGTGTGTGTGTGTGTGTGTGTGTGTGTGTGTATTTTGAGACAAGGTCTCACCATGCAGTTCCAGCTGGCCTTGTGCTCTCTTTTGTAGCCTCCCAGGCTGGTTTTGAGCTAGCAGAGATCTTCTTGTCTCAACCTCCGGAGTCCTGGGATTACAGGCGTGCACCACCGTGCCTGGTTAGTTTTTGTTTTTGAGACAAGATTTCACTATGTAGTTCAGGCTGGGTTTGAACTCATTGTGTAGGGTAGGCCTTGAACTTGAAATCTTCCTGTTTTAGCCTCCCTAATGCTGGGCTTACAAGCTTGTGTCATCATACCTGGGGTGGGAGTCTTCTTTATTTTAGGTTTTTGTTTGTTTGTTTTTGTCTTTTTGAGACAGGGTCTTGCTGTGCAGTTCAGGCTGGCCTTGAGCGCACCTTGTAGTCCAAGCTGGTCTCAAACTCACAATGATCCACTTGCCTCAGCCTCCTGAGTGCTGGGATTGCGGGTGTGCTCCACCATGTCTGTCAGGAATCTTTTTCAGAAACTACTTTTTAAATATTCTATCTCTCAGTGGCAACATAAAATTTACAAAGAGTACAGAAGAGTTTTGACTGTGTGGTTTTTAAATTTTTAAAAATTCTGGACCCAGGGGCCGGGGAAATGGCTCAGTGGAATAAGCACTTCCCTGGCAAGCGCAAGGGTCTGAGTTCAATCCCCGGTTAAATTTTTGGTCAACATCCCATGACCACTTACACAGAAGCAATTGTATGAGGCAGGGGGTGACACACTATGGTCAGTGGACAAATATAGCCCATGTTCTCTTTCTGTAAATCAGGTTTTATGGGAGCTCATGAGCACTCATTTACTTGCTTGTGTGCTAGGAAGGTGTGGGGTACGGAGCCTGCTCGTTGGGTCTTTGTAGAGCACGTGCTTGCTAACCCCTGAAACAGAGACTCTGAATTCTAGGATTTTGTTGTTGCATTTTGAGACAGGATCTCACTATGCAATTCAAGTTGGCCTTGAAGTCACTGTGTAGCCCAGGCTGGCCCAAACTCACAGCGATTCTTCTGCATCAGCCTCCTGAGTCCTTGGATTATAGGCGTGCACCACCATCACTGACTGAAGTATATGAGTATTCATAGATAGCTAAAAAGCTATGATGATAGAGAATATTTCCCTTAGAATGACCATAAAGCATTTATAAAAATTTACTGTAGTATTCATTTTGTGTATCTCATCTGACAAAGACTGATAAGTATTTAAACACTCCTTCTAGAAATAGTATTTCTTTTGGTTACTCCTATATTGATAGTTTCTGTTTTAAATATTTTGGTGCTATATTGTTTGGTGCATGAAAGTTAACAGCGGTTTTATCTTTGTGGACTATTTCTATTCACGAAGCAAGCTTACAACTTGGTGTGTTACTGAAATCTCAAGTCCTGCTTAATTCATTTATTTTCTGCAAGCTATTTACTTTTGTGCCTGTCTGTTGGAGAAACAGAGCTAAAAATGAGTATTCTTTCTTTTGTGTTTATTTTTGTCTTTCATATATTACAGTCTTGCTCAATTCCTTTGTTTTAGGTGAAGTTCTTAGGGACGGAATGGTTTCATTTAATGTCTTAAAAATAAAAGTTATCATTTATATTTATCACAACAGTAGTTGTTTGCTGTTGTCATCTAATCTCATTCTATACGATCTTCTTTTCCCCACTTCTTTTGCATTAGCCAATATAGTATTTTTAAATCCACTAGGTAAGTAAGTAGATAGTAATGCCATTCTCAGTACTTAGAAATACAAGAGTTTAGGGAGAGATGATACGTTTAAATGTGGACTTGTTGAATCTAATGTAAATGTATTGTCATTAATTTTTTTTTAAAAAATTTCATGATCCGGGGGACAACCGCTCGGGGTCCCCCTCCTGTCCGCCTCTCGGGCGGAAGCTTTCTTTCCCTCCAATAAATATATTCTGTTAAAAAAAATTCATGATTCTTGAAGAGATTTGGCATGTGTTCAGCACACTTCATAACCTCCCTCCTTTAATTTCATTTCCCTCCCACTCTCCTCTGTCCCCTCTTCAAGATTCCCTCATATTTTGAGCAATTTTTTTTTTTTTTTTTGTGGTATCGGGGATTGCACTCAAGACCCTGTGTTTGACAGGCAGGAGCTTATTCTACAGAGCTATCTCCTTGGCCCCAAAACTTAAGAAGGTTGCTTTATTTTTTTATTTTTTATTTTTGATTTGCTCAGGCTGCCTTAAGGGCTGCTGTAGTGCAGAATGTGGAGCTGGGGATTGAACTGTGGTCCCTGTGCCTTATCTGAATTTGCCCAAGCAAGTGCTTTAAACAACTGAGCTAAACAGCAAGCTTCTTCCTTCATATTTTTTTTTTTTTTTTTTTTTTAAAACCGGGGATTGAACTCAGGTCCTTGCGCTTGCAAGGGAAGCACTTACTCCACTGAACCATCTCCCCGGTCCCCTCCTTCATATTTTGAAATAAGTATTTAAATGAGGGATCTTGCAGTGTTTTCAGATTTTTTTTTTTCAGAACTTGGGATTGAACTCAGGTCCTTGCACTTGCCAGGGAAGCGCTTATTCTACTGAGCCATCTCCCTGGCCCCGCTTTCAGATATTTTGTAGATTACTTCATTTCTTCCTGTATTCGCTGGGAATTTCATGTCTCAGAAGTCTAGCTGTAAGAGATCTGGAAGCTTCATTCAAACTCTTAAGTTTAAAAATGATTTCCAATATTTTATTTTATATTCACATTACTTTAAAGTGTACCCACCCTATTCAGAATGAAAGGAGGAGATAATAGTTCCACAGAACTGCCTGAAAGTCCAGAAAATGGAATGAACATAGTCTTTGCACTTGTTTGGAGCTGTCCACAGTGCTATGGTGGTTTATTTCCTCTCAGTAACTATGGAAACTCAATTCACTGGTGCTAGTCATATGTTAGTCATCTGATGTTGTCATGAAACATCAGTTTTATGTCATCAGATTTGGGTGGCCACTCAGAGCAGGGGGTATGAGTGGTTTCCCTATGGATATTTTGTCTGTATAACTAATCCTTTCTGAAGGGCACAGAAACTTCTGTGGGGTGCCTCCTTTGAAAGAACTTAGCCTGCACAAAAATATGCAGCTTAGCATCAACACATATTCATCCTCCAAGGTTTTTCCTCGCCATTACTCACACTTGCTGTTATGGTTTCTGTCTAGATCCTGCATCCCCCGCCCCAGGCATCATACAGTCATAGGCGGGGCTTTTTTCCAAGGTAGCTAGATATAGAATGTCTGATGCTGGAACTGATTCATGGTGCAATACTAAGATTAAGAGTACTAGGATCAAGGGTGTGTGTGATAGCCACCCAAAAGTAGCATGGATAAGACAGAAGGGACAGAGCTGAGGTTGTCCCTTGCTCTCTTTTGCTGTTTTCTTCCTGCAGTGAATTGTCTTTCCTCAACAGTGTCCCTCTGCCATGTGCCATTCTATCTTGGAGCCAGGAAAATATGGACTGACATCTCTACAAACTGTAAACTAGATAAACCTTTCCTCCCGTAACTTATGGATGTTGGATATTTTGTCTCGGCAATGACCAAAGTAACTAAAATAGAATTTGGTATCAGAGAAGTGGAGTTGTTGCTGGGATTGTACCTGAAGATGTGGTTTAAGAGTCTTTGGAGTGGGTTGTGGGAAGGGGAAGAGTTAGGAAAGATTTGAAGAGGCTGGGTGAAAAAGGAGAGCTGAAAGTCCTGCAGCTGTACTTGGTGGGAGGTCCTGGACAGACCTCAGAAGATTACAATGCTGATCAAAAATCTGCTGGCAAAGACTAAATTCAGGGGTTTGTAGAGATTTCAGGAGGGAAGAAGGACTGTGTTGGCCATTGGACTCTAGACAGTATGTGTTATGCTTTTACAGAAAGTTTATCTGTGTTTTGCTTGTGTCTTGAGACTGAGATTAAGAGTGGCAGATTAATTAATCTGTCAGAAGAAATTATAAGACATTCTAATGTTGAGGTGTTAGTATGGCTAAAGTTGAGGGCTTTTAGCCAGATTTAAATTGAAAATCAAGAGCAAAGAGCCCAGCAGAATGATTTAAAATATTTTTGAGTTTGGGCAGAAAGCTCCAGGAAAGCCAAGGACTGTAAAGAGAGAGCAGAAGAAATCTTGATTGTGGAAAGGGGACAGGAGAATAGAAAAGATGTTCTGAATGCACTTCAAGAAGCAGCCAGACTCCACCCTTTGCAGCCTCAAATTGTAAAAATGAAAGACTGCCTTGAGAAAAGAGCCCCAAGGCACCATGTTCCAGAGTGGCAGAGGCCTATGGAAGTTGTTCCTTGGGACTTGGCTCATAGGCATTGGATTCCTACAGTCAGAAGACCAGAAAGCTTGGATACCACTCCAGCTGATAGCTGATGTTGGCATGTAGTGCTGGTTTTAGGTATACGCAGAATGCCAGAGTTCTGGGCTTAAGGCTTCCACCTAGATTTCAGTGCTCCTGAAAGGGCAGTGTGTGAAGCTGTGAGTGAGAAGCTGAAGGTGCAGTGGAGACCCCAGAAGGTCGGAAAAGCCAAACATGTAGGTTGTCAATGGAAAGCTGCAAAGAATGAGCAAAGCCAGCCAAAGAAAGAAGCTATGGGAATTAAAACCATCAGAAGTCACCCAAGCTCCTTGGAGTTTGTAACTTGCCATAAGGTGCTGGGCATGCTGGCGGTGCAACTGTGGGACTTAAATGTTTGTCATACTGGATTTTGGTCTTGCTTTGTTCCTATTCCTTGCTATCCCCTGTTTATAACTTTTGGAATGAAAATGTCTATCTTGTGCCTTTAAATGTTGAAAGCGTTTAATTTTCTTCTAATTTGTACAGTGTCTGGCAGTTAAGGCTCTGCCATCTATCTCAGAGGAGACTTGGGACTTGGACTTTACAGCAATGCTGAAACTGCTAGGACCTTAGCAACTCTTAGAGATGGTCTAAATTCATTTTGTCTAAAAGAATTGTACAGAGGTCTTCGGGAGGGCCAGGGGCAGAATGTCTCTAGATGTACCCCCAAAGCCTCATGCTGTCATAGGTGGGGCTTTTTAAGAGGTAGCTAGGGGCTCAGTGGATTAAAGTGCCTGCTTAGGTAGAGCGCATGGACCAGGGTTCCATCTCCATGCTGTGTTGGCCCCACCCCTGGGCATGCTGAGACAGTGATTGAGACTGGGCGTGGTGGTGCATGCCTGTATAATCTCAGCGTTTGGGGGGCTGCAAGGGGGAGTGGGGGGGTTGGGGGGTGGGGGGCAGGGAGGGGCAGGAATGGGGGGGCGGGGGGATCACCAGGATTCCAATCTGTGTAGTGAGACCCTGTAGACCCTATACTAAACATGTTTTTTTTTTTAAAAAAAAGAGGAAGAAGAAAGAAGTAGCTGGATTTACACTATGTGACATGGAATTGGTTAAGATCAAGAGCACTGGGATTAAGGGTGTGCTTGCCACCCACCCACAGTAGCCTGGATAAGACACAGGGATGGAAAGAGCGGTGCTGCCCCTTGTTTGCTTTGCTCTCCTTTACCTGCAGCGAACTGTTTCTCCTCCACAACGCCTGCCTGCCATCTGCCACTCTGCCTTGGAGCCAGTTAAGTACAGGCTGAAACCTCTATAAACTGTGAGCTAAATAAGCCTTTCCTCTGTTCACATGTTGTGTGGGTATTGGGTAATTTGTCTCAGCAACTAGAAAATTAACTAAGAAACTTGCTAATGAATAACTTGCTTTGGATACAACTCAGTGGCCACTCTTAGTCCCAAATATTTGCTCAGCAACTGTGCAAAGCAAATAACAAAGAGGAAGCCAAAAACATAGGCCTGCTCTATTAGCTGATGAAGGGCTGGTCAGCACTGGTACTAACTCATCACACATAAGTGTATTCTAAAAGTGTGATGAATATTTCAATTAAAAAGTTAGCACCAAATTCCTGTCAAGATAGAAAATGCTCTTAGATACTTATATGCTTTGAAGATTTGTGCCTCAGTTCGTCACCTGTAGGGAACATAATCCAGGATTGTTGTGAAGATCAAATGAAAGTACAGGGCTCAGAGTAAACTTCCAGGAGGACTTAGCGCTTGCCATTCCTGGAGGGCTCCGTCTTCATGTCCTGAAAGCTGAACTCAGAATCTCTCTTCGACAGAAATAAATAAAAAAAGAGAGTGGTAGGCAAAAATTCATTGTGTTTTATTATCAGCAAAGGAGCACTAATTTAAGCCTGCAGTGCCATTGCATAAGAAAAAATACAACCTTAAACTTGAAAAACAAGTTTATTGTAGTATATTTTACATATCATAAAATTCTCCTATTTCAACAATACAATTCAGTGATTTTTAGTAACTTTACTAGGTTGTACAGTCATCATCTTAAATCAGATTTAGAATATTTTCATTCCTATAGAAAAATCCCTTATGTTCACCTGTAATTAATCCCTGCTCTTACCTCCAGCCCCCAGCAGCTACTAATTTATATTCTGTCTCTATAAATTTGCCTTTTCTGGACATTTCATAAAAATGTAATCATAAAAAAAAAAAAAAAAAAGAATCTCTCTTCCGCACATCTGTCACGGAGCAATGGTAGCACTCATTTCCCTAAACCGGAAGTCTAGGAATTCACCTGGATCCCTGTAGTCCTCAAACCCTGCCTCCTCTCCACTCACACAAATGCTCTGCCTTCATCTGGTCATCTTTCCTTCCCCTTCTCCTGGGTTTCCTCTCTAAAGCACCTGCCATGAGGTAGAACAGGTTTTCCATGTGCCCCTGGGATCCCCTGTACTCTGTATGTCGCTGTGACTGTCTCCATTGGTCCCTGAAGGGCAGTGACCACACTGGTGGGCATTATTGCACATTTAGCATGGTACCTGACACAAACTACTCATTTAAATGTTTCTTGAGTGAAAACGGAATGACTATAGGTTAAGATGACCTGTTTTGGAGAGGTCTCAGCACACCAGAGCTTGACTGTGATGATTTAAATAGAGAGAGCCTGGGCCAAGGGAGAAAACTCTAGAGACCTGGGCAATGACTGGGAGATGAAGTGAAAGACTGGATTATGATTGTCACTGCCCATGGAGCAATCCCCTTCCATGTGACCCAGGGTCTACAGCTTCATCTCTCTAAGAGCGAACCGATAAACAGGCTGCAGGGATAGTAAGTTTGATGCTATATGTAAAAACATGTGAAAGAGACAATATGTGTTAAAACAAACACTCAGCATAGTTCTCGGCTCAGGATGTGATAGTGGTTGTCACTATCTTTATTCATCATTATGTGTAACTGTTATCATTACTGCTCATGACACAGTGGATTGGAGAATAGAGAAAAAACTGAAATGCTGGAAAATCACAAATTCATTTCTCTGACATGGCAGAAAGGCTCAGCTTCATCAAGTTATTTGGTGTTATTCCAAAGGCAGTCTTAAGAGGAAGGCCATCGTTTTTAGGTGACAGAATGAGGTAAATCTCCTAAAGAAGAGAAGACTCAATTGTAGCAAAGTTTTAGGTCCTAGAGAAATTCATCCAAACAGTCCTTCGGGCAGCCTGCCACGCCAAGCGTCGGCGGCCTGAGGCGCCTTCCTCACCTTCCGGTGTGAGAGAGGAGTCTCAGACTGGACACTAGGTGTGAGGAGGCACATTATATTTCGGCACTTGTCTTAGTGCTGCATGTGGTCAGGTGCCTGCCTGGGCTCCACATTGCTTCAGCAACCCCTGACTTGGTCCTTCAGCTGAGCCTTCCTCTGCTGTCCCTCCTGCGACCCTCACTCAGATACTTCAGCCTTAGCTGCAGCCATGGTTTGGGCTTTGGTTAGAAGTCTATGGCACATAATCTTGGTGCCAAGAGATGGGGCAAGAAAGACAGTAGGGGGATGGGACAAAGAGATCTGGTGGTGTCCATCTCTGCAGAGAGTAGCACAGGGGAGTGGGCATGAGCTTAGACCTCCTAGTTTAGCAGAGGGGACAGACTCTGAGAGGGTAAATGACTTGACATTGTGGCGCCTAAAACACATTCTTCCTTAAGGGCTGGAGTAACTGAGAGAGCTTGGGGTTGAGCCTAGTCATTGCCTCCCTCCTTCTTTTTCTTTTTCCTCCTCTTCCTATTTTTTTTTTTTTTTTTTTTTTTGGTTCTTCTTCTACCTTATTCTTCTCCTGAGCCATTTACTTTTTTTTTTTTTTAAATCTTTCTTGTACTCCAGATTCATTCAAAAGGGTTTAAGGCAGCATCCACTGATTGGAGTTTCTCAGACCTATGTCCTGTCTGTCCACCTTCCTGGCGTCTTTCCCTCATCTGGACTGTTGTCTGGGGTCACGGCATTTTCTCAGTGCAGGCTGCCTGTTGATGACCCTGATGAGTTTATTTTCCTGACTAGATGCAAAGTCCTTATGACATAAGACCTTTCGGACCTGTTGAGCAATCCATCAGGCTGGGGAAAGGGTGGAGGAGGGTTAATAGAGGTGAATTACAATGGAAATTCCAAAAAATTAGTCAGATAAAAAATATTTACTAAGAGGTTTTTCAAAAAGGCATTAGAGGGACTGGAGGCATGGCTTAGTGGGTGAAGGCATGCCTAGCACAAGGGGTGCCCTGTGCAGCCAGCCCCCAGAAACAAAAAGTGAAATAAAAACCAAAAATCCTAACTAGCTATTGACATTACAAAGCTTCTGTTAGTTTGTTTGATTGAGAAGGAGTTTTTACTTTTTTTAGAGAGATGTACTAAAATATGGATAAAGTTACATGATTTCTAGGATTGGCTTAAAAGTAATGTAATGATGTCTATCTGGGGTCCAGCTATAACAATTTTTATAATAAAAAAATCAAAAGGTTCATTTTGTTGTTTTGAGTCTCAATATATAGTCTGTACTGGCTTCAACTTTGTGATCCTCCTGCCTCAGTTTCTCAAGTGTCCCACCATATCTGCTTTCTTCTTTAATTAGAAGAATTGGGTTTTCTCTTCTCTCCACCCCCTATACTGCCCATTACTTTTCTTGGATCTTGCTATGCGGGAGCCCAGATGCTCCAAGACACAACAGCCCTCTGTACAGCCACACAAGAAGGGGGAGCTGCAGGTCGAAGCTGGGACAGGAGTCTTTGCCTTCCTTGACCTCTGCCCAGTGCTGGAAATGACCTTAGGCAAATGCTCCATCAGTCTCTGCCAAGGCTTAGAGTCACCAGGTGCAAAGTCCTTCATAATCATCAGGGGATTATGATTTGTGATGACAACTGCTTGCCCATGGACAGCAGTTCTTTAAGGGGTGGGGAAGTGACAGCATTGAGCTTCAGGGAGGAGAAAGAACAAAGTATTAAGGAAAATACCTTTCCAGTGAGATACCACCCTGGTGAATCATCAGAGGTGTGGAGAAATGAACTGTCCCTTCTTCCCTTTTCCTCCTGCCCTTGAAGGAGACAGAGTTCTTCCTCTTACTCATTTATGGTGTGAACGTGGGAGAGTCTCCTCTCATTTCTTTCTTTTTTTTTTTAATTCATGCATTAAACTTTATTGGTATCTTTCAAGAGAACATTATTTTTATTTTTTCAAAGTTTTATTGATAAACAGATAGCAATGAGACAGTTTCAAATCAAATCGGAAGTACAGTTTCAACAAATAATACACTGCAT
>NW_004524588.1:3332253-3332851 GCF_000260255.1 Octodon degus
CAATCCCCAGCACCACATGCCAGCCAGCCCCGCCCCCTGGTGGGCTGAGCTGGCCACACACACACACACACACACACACACACACAAATAAATAACCAAAACCTGCATTATTAAAAAAATTTTTTTTAAAAAATAAATAAATAAATAAATAAATAAAAATTTATAGCTAAGTTAGTAAGTAACCCTCAAAGAGTCTGACATTCTGCTTTTCATCAAGGTGGAGGAGGAAGAAGAGGAGGAGGAGGAGGAAGAGGAGGAAGAGGAAGGGAAAGAAGAGACTAGTGGGTGTGGTGGCACATACCTGTAATCCCAGTGTTCAGGAGGCTGAGGCAGGAGGATTGCTGAGTTTGAGGCCAGCCTTGGCTACATAGTGAGATTACACAGCGACTTTTTTTTTGGCCATACTGGGTATTGAACACAGGACCCTACACTTGCCAGGCAGGCGCTTATTCTACTGAGCTATCTCCCCAGCCTGAGACTACACAGAGAGACTCTGTCTCAAAAACAAAAAATAGAAATGAACCCCTGTCCCCCTCAACAAACAAAAAAACCCCAACAAAACAAGAAAAAAAAAAAAAAAAAAAAAAAAAAAAAAAAA
>NW_004524588.1:3332951-3336911 GCF_000260255.1 Octodon degus
ATACAAAATGGACATTCATCTGTATGCCCCATTTTTTCTAAGTTCCGTTATTGAATATTATAGGTGTGTAAACTCAGCAAAATATTCTAAAAGAGTCTCTCCTCTCATTTCTCCACAGAGTTGACCTTTGGGAGGTCAGACTTTAGGTACTTGCATTTCAGGGGTTGTTCCTGTCTGAATCTCACTTGCCTTTCTTTTCCCCCCTGATTCTCACTGGCCTCATCCTGCAGAGGTGGAACATGAGCCAGTACTTTGGCTCTGCCTTTGGTAGAGAGAGCATTGGCATAAGGTCCAATTGGGTGGAGCATGTAGGTGACAGATTTGCAGTGACGTGTGGTTGGAGAAGGAAGTGTGAGTCTATCTTTTCTTCTGTGCTAGGGAACATGCCTGCTTGCCACTGAGTACCCAGATAGTGATTGGCACATAGATGGGCTCAAGACACCACTTTTCATTGCTGTAATGAAATATCTGAGGCTGAATAAGTTTTATTAAGGAAAACTTTTGGCCCATGGCCCCAGGGAGAGGAGCTTCTGATGACGACTGGCAAGAAGGTAAAAAAATGGAGTGGAGTCTGCATGTGTATTTTTTTTTTCTTTTTTAAAAAAATGTATTTAGTACAGGGTCCTCAGGGTCTCACTACACAGATTGGACTCGTACTGATCCTCCTGTTTTTGGCCTCCCAAGTGCTGGGATTATAAACTCGCACCACCACGCCCAGTCTCAATTGCATCTCAGTATGTCCTGGGGGTGGGGCTGGCAGGCACACCCGGGATTGAACCCCAGTCCCTGCACTCTGCCTAAGCAGGCACTTCAATCCGCTGAGCTATCTTCCAGCCTTGCATGTGTATTTCTTCTGGGCTCTCTCCCACTTGTAAAGCCACCAGGCATCACTCATGGGGATCTCCACTAATGATTTTAACTAATAATTTCCTAAAGGCTAAAGATTGAATACCATAGTTGATTAAGTTTTGACCCTCTTAATACTTCATGTAGTGGTACTGGAAATGGAACTTGGGACTTTGTGCTTTCCAGGCAGGAACTTAAGTTACTGAGCTATATCCCCAGCCCAATACTTCACAGAGGGATCAAATTTCATAATGGTTGGGAATGACGGTGAGGGATAAACCTAATTCAAACCATAGCAATGAATATTTGTTGGAAGAATGACTATACAAAAGTTAAACTTAAGAGACCCAAGTTTCATTAAAAAGTCTGAAAGATTTAAACTTGAGATGGGATCTGCCTAAGTATTTCAGGCTGGACGTAAACTCACTATATAGCCGAGGCTGGCCTTGAACTTGTTAGTCCTCCTGCCTCAGCCTCCTGAGTTCTGGGATTACAGGCATGTGCCCCATACCCAGCTTGAAAATGTGTGTATGTGGTATCTGTCTGTCTGTCTATCTGAGTTTTCTAATTGTTATTTGAGTCAAATAATTCTGGTATGACTTTCTCATTTAACTGAAAAGATGATTTTTGCTTTTTTTGGGGGGGGTGGTAAACCACTGAGCTCCATTCCTAGTCCATTAACATTTTGAGAGAGAGAGAGAGAGAGAGAGAGAGAGAGAGAGAGAGAGAGAGACAGAGAGAGAGAGAGAGACAGAGAGACAGAGAGAGACAGAGACAGAGAGACAGAGAGAGAGAGAGACAGAGAGAGAGAGAGAATCCTCATTAAGTTGTCCCCTATACTAGTGAGCCTCTCATTGTTTGGACAGTTACCCAACACACACACAACTTGTAAAGGAGAAAGGTTTATTTGGCTTACAGTTTCAGAGAATCCAGCATGAGCTCAGCAGGCTCCAAGGCAGCAAACTTGTGTGATGTAACAAATCTGCTTATTTGTGGTGATCCGAAGCAGAGCAGGAGATGGTGCCCAAGATGACAAGTGTTGAGGACCAGCAGTGGGCCCCAAGGTTACCTCCATGACCCATGTAGACAGCTGGAAGTGTGCCCTGCTAATCCCCTGGCTCCCAAGCCAATCAAGTTGACAATTAAGCTTAATGGCCACATCCCACATCTTGTCAGCTTGACACCGAAATGTATCTCCTTAAATCATATTTAATATCCAGATAAAGAGAAAATCCAGATGAAGGCAATGAGAAGATTGTAATTCCACCTAACATGATGCAAACACCCTGAATGTAAACAGAAATGCATAATCCAACAGTTCCAGAATTTCTTCAAAGTTAAAGTCAGAGTCTCTTTTGAGACTCAAGGCAAACTCTTAGCTGTGAACCTCTATAAACATAAAAATCAAATTACAGAGTCCTGGGGTACAATGATATAGAACAAACATTTTCATTCCAAGAAGAAAGAGTGGGGAGATAGAAAAGAATTACGCCAAAGCAAGACCAAAGCCTAGCATAGAAAACATTAAATCTTGTAGCTCCACATCCAGCACCCAGGGCACATGGTGGTAATGTGAGACCTCTAGAAAGCTGGGGTGGACCCACGCCTATGTGCTTGCCTACTGCATTCCTAGCCTCTCCCTTGGACTGGCTCCTCTGCTTATACTGCTGCTGGCCTTTCTCTGTGGATAGTCCATGTTCTTTGGCATCTGTACCTTCCTAGGGTCTCCAGTGTGCCTTCAGCTTTATTCCTACAGCTTCAAGTAGTGTGCTGCTAGAAGTTCACTCCTTCCTTTTTCTCCTTCTATTTTCTTTTAATGTGGTAGTACTATATGAGATCCTGTCTCATTACATGAGTAAACTGGCTTTGAACTTGCAATCCTCCTGCCCCATCCTCCTGACTGCTGGGAATACAGTGTGTGCCACCTCACCAGGCCCACTTTTGATTTCTTGCTGCACATTGTCTGTCCCTATTTGACTATAGAGGAGACTGAGGGTGTATGTTGTGCATCTCCACGGAGGTGGCTTCCATGAGCTTTCCTCCCTGAATGTTATGTTTGTCTCTCGATGTCCCCAGAGCCTCAGGTGGTCTGCGATGGACCTTTTTTCAGAGGTGGCCAAATCTAGAGTGTGTGATTAAGTCCTGGTGCAGTGTTGGGATTAAGAATGGGTGAGTGATTGCTGGATTAGTCCACTGATTGGATTGGTGCCCCGTTAATCCTAGTAGACTGGATACAATATTAGGGACAGAAAGAGGCTTGCCCTTTCCACCCCTTGTTGGTTTTGCTGATATATGCTGCCATGAACTATTGCAGTCTGCATACCCATCCTGCCTTGAAATCTACTGATTATGGACTGAAACCTCAATAAATAAACCTTTCCTCCTTGAACTTTGGGTGTTGGGTATTTTGTCTTAGCAGTGAGAGAAAAGTAACTGAGATACTGGGTTTGGTCACCTTTGCTCATGGACCAGTATGCCATCCCATCAAAAATAATAATAGTAAAAAAAAAAAAAAAACAAACCTAAAGAAAAAAATTCCATGCACAAATAATACATAGTAAATTAAAAGGAAAAATGTATTAGAAGTGTATAGATCATAAAATAATCAGGATGAAATGCAGTTTATTCAGAAGCTGCTGGGATTATAGTTATATCTAGCAACACTGAAGTCCAACAGCTTCCTTTCCTTGGAATCAGAGCCATCAGTTTTGAGGAAGTGTGGACACTCCTTCCTCTTTTCCAGGTTCCTAATTTATCTTCTTATTGTTCCCTGAATCTCTAGGATTTAGATGACACGGGAGTTGTTGGGTGAGCTCTTGGGTTCAACATTCCTAGGGGGTGTGTAAGGCCACAGAGGGAGAGCTTTCCCTGAGAGGTCCAGGACAGAGTGTGGGAAGTTAGTTGTGGGGCATCCAAGGAATTCCTGGTTGTCCTGAGTGGGTGAGTTTGTTACCTGGCTGCAGATCATCTGTGAAGTGGGGGCTCCTAGCCTTCTTGGGGGCTGAACTAAAAGGGGAACCATGGGGCTGGTGAGATGGCTCAGTGGTCTAAAGCACCTACTTAGAACAAGCTTAGCAAAGCACAGGGACCGCGGTTCAATCCCCCAGCACCACA
>NW_004524588.1:3345286-3350903 GCF_000260255.1 Octodon degus
ATTTATTTTGTGTGTGTGTGGCCAGCTCAGCCCACCAGGGGGCGGGGCTGGCTGGCATGTGGTGCTGGGGGATTGAACCGCGGTCCCTGTGCTTTGCTTAGCTTAGCTTGTTCTAAGTAGGTGCTTTAGACCACTGAGCCATCTCACCAACCCGAGCAGGGTGTCTTAAAGTCTGAGTTCACACAGGACTTTTCTGGAGGCAGTGTCAGATTGCACAGGAGAGGGTTCAGTCCGCTAGTGCCCTCCCAAACACCAATCCCAGGTCATTTTCCTTGTGCTTCTGACCCCAGCTATAAATTAAAGCTCTCTCCTCAGTTCTGATTCAAGCACCTTCAGCGGTTCAAAGCTCAGGGAGACACTGGAGATGCTTGCTAGCTTCCTATGAAGTGTATTCCAAAAGGCACAGATGAAGAGATTTGTAGGACGAGGGATACAAGGGAAGGGAAAAGTCCTCTGGACTTGGACCTTCTAGGAAGTCTGACACATCCAGGTGTCTTGAAGCTCTCTGAACCCTGTCCTGGGCTTTTATGGAGACTTCACTGCACAGGCATGATTAATAACAGCCTGCTGATAGAATAGGATGGGCAGGTACCCAGCATGGCCTCTCTATTAGATTTTTTTTCTCCTCTGTGCAGCGTTCCAGGGCACAGGGTAGGAGTCCTCTGCAACAAGGGGGCCTTACAACCAATAGTCACACTTGTTATTGTTTTGTGTTTGAGACACACTGCTTGACATCCACAACTTGAAAGAAGACCGGTTTATTTTGGCTCATGGTTTTAGAGGGGCAAGTCCATAGTTGACTAGCACCAAGGCAGGAAGGGCATGGTGAAAGGTCTTGCTGCTCACGTCATGGTGGCCAGAAAGTGGGGCGGGGGTGGGGGCAATGGAGTGAGGTCCAACTAGGTCCCACCTCTACAGCAAGTCCATAATAGCGCCCTATCATCCACTCACTTTCTAACAGCCCCATCTGGGAACATATGAGTCTCCGGGGGACATTTCAGCTCTAAACTGTAACAGGAAGTCAGGAAGCATACAACCAGGTCAAGGTGGGGGAGACTAGAGTTCTATGTCCTGCCTCAGTGTTACAAGCGTGGGACAATGCGCAAGGACCAAATGTGTACGTAACATCGTATCTTTTCTGTCTTTCTGTCTCTGGTCTTCATCAGTCAAGCAAGAGGGCTGAGTGAAAGATAAGAATGCACAGGGTCTGCTGACGGGACAGAACACTGCAGGCCTTCACGTCATCCCTGGCCTCCTTCCTCAGCCTGCTTCTTCAATCATCAGAGGAGAACTGGGCAAGGCCCTCTCTCCATGTGTGCAAATTGTTTGTCTCCTGTGAGGTACAGTGGTGTCCAGCACCGGTGCTCTTGTCCTTTCAGGGTACAGAAGAAAATCTCCCTGTTTGAGCGGCACTTGTCACACCGCAGGGCTGTTACTTGGCTTTCAGGTGTCACATCTCTACATGTAAAATAGCTTTTTTTGTTAAAGTGGGGACCCTTCAGGGACTGAAAATCATTACATTAAGAATGAAGTGGATTTCAAAGCTCTTCCTTTGTCTCTTACACAAGAAGGGGAGGGTAGCATTTGATCTAACCCAGCCTCCTCCCTGAGCGACTTCAGTTAATTGACTTATAACAAGAGCGACACCTCTTTTCAGCTGAATGGGTGATAACGTAAAACGCAAAATAGCCTTCCCATCTCCCAAAGAGAACTGGACCATGGGCCTTGGGCTCGCTGTAGGCCGAGGTGTTCAAATCTGCTATACCCCAGCATGCCACTGGATGGCGGTAAAACTCCAGCCTTCAACCCTCGGGCACCTAGAGCCTCTCAAAAACCAGACCTCTAAAGCTGCTTTCCCGAGAAGTGCACGCCGCAGAGCTGTGAGGCGAACACGTTCAATTTCACTTATGAGCTCTTCGCTTTCCCCCTTCCACCCTCTTTCAAGAATTTGCTCTCGATCTCCGATGACAGCTGCTTTGTCCTTTGTCGTAGTTTCGTGAACTTCCTCAAGGTATTTCCGGCCCTTTTATAAGTGGATCTGGCCTCCTTACAGACCACAGCCTCATCTGCGGTCCTAATTACGGTCAGCTAGCATTTATGCGGTGAGGACATCGGCTCCTGTCCAGGAAAAAGGTGCCAAAGCAAAGAGCCGAGCCCGGCCCTGCAGCTGCAGCCGTGAAGTCACTTCCTGCTGCGCAGCCTGCGCTTCCTCCACTTCTAGATGTCTCCACGGCCCAGCATGGAGTTATGCCCTGCTGTCTTTCCCAAAGCTGCCTTCTTCCTTCTGTTGCTGCCCAGCTCTGCAGATTTGCTGATGTCCCACCTCCGACCGGAAACGTGGAATGGGAGGTGACTTCTTCAGAAGAGTCTGCCTTGAGCTGTCTGCTGAGACCCAGGCTCCAGGAATCAGCTTCCAGGTTGCAGACTGCTGCCTTCGGGACCTCTGTGGGCCAGCCTGTGGCTGTTTTCTGGAATCCCTTCTAACCGGGGAAAGACAGTGCCCTTCCTGGCTTCCGAGTACAGAAACGGGAGGCAGCTGTACGTGCCCAGCCCTGGGTATTTCTGCAGCCCCGAGACTTGCACATCATCTGGAGGATGCAGAACCTCTCAAGAAAACCTGTACAGGGGCTGGTGAGATGGCCCAGTGGTCTAAAGCACCTACTTAGAACAAGCTTAGCAAAGCACAGGGACCGCGGTTCAATCCCCCAGCACCACATGCCAGCCAGCCCCGCCCCCTGGTGGGCTGAGCTGGCCACACACACACACACACACACACACGTAAATAAATAAATTTTTTTTTTTAAAAAAATAAGAAAACCTGTACAGCTTTCTTGATCCTTCAGAGTGGAACACTCCAGTGCTTCAAACCCGGTAGTCTGAGGAGGTGGCAAAGATCTTCCCCTTGGTTCCTCTGTAGCTGCCCCTTACGGCAGCCTTTGTTTTATAGGAAACTCAGGTCCAATGGAGTTAATACATCCAGATCCAGATGTATGATTCTCTGATTTTTTTGCTGTCAATATTTGTATGCCAGACACTTTTCCTAAAGAGGTATTTGAATAAGGAATCCTGGGGTTCAATCCCCAGCACCACATGCCGCACCAGCCCTGCCCCCGCGCACACTGAGCTAGCCACCCAGCCCCTGCGTGGTGGTGCGTGCCAGTAATTCCAGAGTTGGGGAGGCTGAAAACAGGAGGATCGCTAGGAGTACAAGCTGCATAGGGAGACCTTGTACCAAATACATAAAAAAGAAAGAAAAAAAGAATCCGTAAGCTAGCCATGACATATTATAAACATTGCTCTCATTTTTCTCTGCCCCCAAAGGACCCTTCCTTATTCTCCTCTGTCTGTCTTCTCCCTGCATGTAAGTGGCAATTCTGTAAAGCTACTACCTTCCTCTAAGGAAGAATCATTCTGGATCAATGTGTGTGTGTGTGTGCCTGTGCATGCGTGTGTGCATGAGTGTGTGCATGCGTGTGTATGTGTGTGGTGCTGGGGTCCGAACTCAGGGTCTTGTGCGTGCTATGTGAGTATCCTACCATCAAGCTATGTCCTCAGCCCTAGAAAAAGTATGTTTGATTTTAGTATTTGTGAGCAAGACATCAAAAGGCAGGAATAATGGTCACTGAGTTAGGGGGCATCACAAGTCAACCCTCCGCTAGTTGAATGTCTCTAGTGGTATCAGTAGGACTGTACCTTTGGGTGTGTTTATTTTTTTTAAATTATTTTTTATTTTTATTTATTTTTATTTTTGGCCGTACCGGGGATCAAACTCAGGACTTTGCATTTGGCAAGCAGCCGCTTATGCCGCTGAGCTATATCCCCGGCCCCTGGGTGTGTTTAGATAACACATTTATCACACATTTGGATATAAACACTCATTTATCATATTTTGGATAGGAACAAAGTTAGGAAAGATGGAGTAATAAAACCAGAACATAAGTGCATTGCCGTATGCTAGAATGATGATACCAAACCAAGAATTTAGCTTAATAGCTGTAAATGTACTCATGCCCTCCAAATAGTTCTCTAAGTATAGGCTGGGAAGACTTGGTTTGACAGTAGCTTTTCTGCAAAAGACCAGGTAGTTTTAGATGTCTGTGAGGCTGACAAGAACCCGTGATGAGGTGTGGCCCGGAAAAGCCAGGGCAGTCACATGCAGCTCCAACCAACAGGGAAGCCTAGGTCAGGGCATGCGCTGTTCCCACTGAATCGAGGCATGAACATTATGCTACATCAGAATATTAAAGCCATTTCTGTGCATCTCATCATCGAGGAGGAGCATTTAACAGAAGAACTATTTAAAAACTATATGATCAGGCCTGTGAGATAGCTCAGGGGACTAAGCGCCTGCTTAGGCAAGCGCAGGGACTGGGGTTTGATCCCTGACAACACATGCTGAGCAGTAAGGTGAGACCCTGTACCAAATACGTAAATTAAAAAATAAAACAATAAAAACTGTGTGATTGGGCTGGACAGATAGCTCAGCAGATTAAAATGCCTGCTTAGGCAGATGCGCAGGGACTGGGGTTTGATCCCTGGCATGCTGTCCTGGCCCTGCCCCTGGGGCATGCTGAGACGTCAACTGAGGCTGGTGTGGTGGCTCATGCCTGTAATCTCAGCACTTGGGAGGCTGAAAACAGGAAAATCACTATGAGTCCTACCTGTACACAGGTGGTAAGACCCTGTACTAAATGCATTAAGAAACAAAAAAAGCAAAAACCAAAACACGGTGATCTACAGAGTGGTTGATGTTAACCCAGAGCGAAAGTGCTGGAAGGTACACGTCAGCATTGCTGGAGGTACGTGTCGTTGCTGCAGCTGACATTTCCTGTGTGTCTGTTCTGTGGCAGGCTCTGCTTTCGGTGCCTTCAATGTATAATACAACCGAATACACAGAAAAACCATGAGTTATTATTATCGCATCCCCCTCTTATTTAGCACCTGCAGACGCTGAAGAACAAGGAGGCTAAGTAGTGCCGGAGGTGACAGCTGCCGAGAGGCAGGGCCCGATTCAAAGCAGTGGGCTGACCCCAGAGCTCGCGTTCATGGCAACGTGCCGCTCTCCGCTGTCTTTAGTAATCACAGGAAGCACGTGCCTTTTCGGCTGGCAACGTTAGTGCTTCTTTCTTGCTAGGGATGTTCAAGCTCAGGGGCGCCGTGCTGGAGAACATGTGGTAGATGCTCTGCCTACAGCAAGGCTGGACCGGATAGGCTTTTGGGTTTTTTGTTTGTTGGTTTGTTTTTTGAGACAGGGTCTCACTCCGTAGTCTGGGCTAGCCTTGAACTCACAGCCATTCTCCTGCCTCAGCCTCCCGAGTGCTGGGATTACAGGCCTATGCCACTGTGCTCAACCATAAAATCCAATACTTTTTTTCTATTTCTGGAACAGGAAATTGAACTCAGGATGTCTCTCTTGCCAGGCAGGCGCCATGCTGCTGAGCTATGTCCCGGTTCAGACAAGGTTTAAGGAGCCTCATAATTATTAGAGTTTGGGACTTTTACCTGCCAGGTGGTTATTCTTAGTTTCTTCTTCTTCTTCTTCTTCTTCTTCTTCTTCTTCTTCTTCTTCTTCTTCTTCTTCTTCTTCTTCTTCTTCTTCTTCTCCTTCTCCTTCTCC
>NW_004524588.1:3351003-3356619 GCF_000260255.1 Octodon degus
CAGCCCTGCCCCCTGGTGGGCTGAGCTGGCCACACACACACACACACACACACACACACACACACACACACAAATAAATAAAATTTAAAAAAAAAGATTTAAAAGGGGAACCAGGGATATGATGGGCATGAGGGGGAAGGGAGGGGAAACTGGGAGGAATAGACTGCCTTTTAAGGTGGAACTCATCTGAGAGCACCCGTACCAGTTAAGAGCATGGAGTGTGGAGTCAAACAGGCTTGGATCCTGGAGTCTGAGGTTATAGCTCAGTGATAGAGCACTTGCCTAGCATGCACAAGGTCACCTCTAGCACTCCCAAAATGAAAGAAAGGAAGAAAATTATAGTAACTGAACATTTTCCTGTCTCAGTTTATCTGTAGTTTTTACCTCACAGGTTTTCTATGAAATTAGACTAATTACTATCTAAGGTTGATTGGAAGTCAAATTGTGACTCATATCAATAAAAACAAATGCATTCACTTCAAGTTTAGCTATTTCCATGTCCATAAATTCCTAAAGAAAACACTAGCTGAAAATATAAGTGCCTCTGAAGGGTTTTTGTGTGTGTGTGTGTGTGTGAGGCACGGGGTCCTCTGGCTTTAAGGCGAAGTGTCGCCCAGTTAAATCGGGTGGAAGGAAGTATCAAGGGTGAGATTTGCTTCTTCCCCTCACTTGTCTTCAGAATTTGCCACAAGAGGTAGTGGGGAAAGATCAGTAGTCTGATGTAGCGACTTTGCCTGGTGCGGTTGTGCACACCTTGTTCTCTGCACCCTGGGAATAAAAGATGGAAAGGACTGGATGTAGTCTATTGGAAAGATCCTGGGTAAAGTCCCCAGTCAGTCCTCTCCCTCCAGAAAAGGAACAGCTGAAGGCAACACGGGCTAAACGTGCTACCCTCAGCCTTTTTTAGTCCTCGGTCTCTGAGTTTAAGAGAATCACTCTTTCTTCCACCTCTGCATAACCTTCCACCTTTGCTTTTACGCAGGACCAAAATGACCACTTTAGCCCCTAGTGGCTGCCGCTCAAACCTGGACTCCAGGTACCACAGACTCTGTGACACGGCTGAAAGTTGGGGCATCATCCTAGAAACGTTCGCTGCGCTGGGAGCTGTGGCATCGGTGGTCTTCATGTTCGCTCTCCTGGTTCTCATCTGCAAAGTTCAGGACTCCAACAGGCGGAAGATGCTCCCGACCCAATTTCTCTTCCTCCTTGGTGTGTTAGGGGTCTTTGGCCTCACTTTTGCCTTCATCATCAAACTGGACGGGGGCACGGGGCCCACGCGCTTCTTCCTCTTCGGCATCCTCTTCGCCATCTGTTTCTCTTGCCTCCTGGCCCACGCTTTCAATTTGACAAAGCTTGTCCGCGGGAAGGAGTCCCTTCCCTGGCTGGTGACTCTGGGCTTGGCTTTGGGCTTCAGCTTGGTGCAGGATGTCATTGCTGTTGAGTATATTGTCCTCGCCATGAACAGGACCAACGTGCACATCTTTTCTGAGCTTTCTGTTCCTCGTCGCAATGAAGACTTTGTCATGCTGCTCATCTATGTCTTCCTCTTGATGCTGCTGACCTTCCTCACATCCCTCTTTGTCTTCTGTGGCTCCTTCACCGGCTGGAAGAGACACGGGGCCCACATCTGCCTTACCATGTTCTTCTCCATCGCCACCTGGGTGGCGTGGATCATCCTGCTCTTGATATCTGCCCTGGACTCCAAGTGGGATGACACCATCCTCAGCACAGCCTTGGTTCTCAATGGCTGGATTTTCCTGTTGTTTTATGTCTTGCCTGAGTTTATGCTGCTACCGAAGCAACGCAACCCCATGGATTACCCGGTGGAAGATGCTCTCTGTAAACCCCAACACATGAAGCAGAGCTACGGCATGGAGAACAGAGCCTACTCCCAAGAGGAAATCTCCCCAGGTAGGGACGAGAGACTTTTGGTGGAGTGACAGAGAGGGGCTGGAGGGGAACGTGACTGTAAGGAACATGCAGGATTTTCTAGATTAAACCTCCAAGAGAACAGAAAGGTTCGCCAAGCTTCCTACCTTGCTTAAAGTCACCTAGCCAATTAGAGACAAGTAGAATCAGAAGATGTCTTCGGGAACTTTCACTTAATCAAAAGGAGATAAAGCAAAAGAAAGGGAAAGACTGTAGCAAGAAGCTTTGGAGAAGATGGTGCACTTTATTAACAGGATAGGTAGATATTCCTTCCAGAAATGTGGAATTTTTTTTTTTTTTTAATTTGAGTGCAGAGAGTCAAGGTATGATCACAGAATACAGGAGAGGAAAAAGTCCTTTTGTTATTAAATCTACAGGTACCTTCATGAAGTTACTGAAGGTTCTGATTTAGCACAACAGCTACATTTTGTTGCGTGTCTCAGGGCCCATAGGAAGGAGGGAGGGAAGAGATCAGTCGTATGTGACATTAGGGAATCAGGTGAATTTTGCTCCTATCTGCAGTTGTGAGGAGCCAGATGCTTTGGATTGATGTTGTCCTAAGAGAAGAGGCTACACTGAGCCAGAAACTGCCTCTGCCTATAGGGTTCTATTCACTGGCTTTCAGGGCACGCATTGATCTTGCAATGGAATCCCAGCAAGGAGGGGGTTGTTTCTGGACCTTCAAGGCCTGGTTCTCAGCTCTGCTAAATCCAAGTCTTTCATCATCTCTTAATACCAGAGGATTCTCCCTGTGCCTGTGATCTCTCTCCTGGGCAAGTGAAGCCCAGAGGTAGGGAGAACAAGCCTTCAACTCACTCCAATGCTCCTGTGGATTCCTAGGGCTTTCCTCTGTCACCTCACTCTTGGGCTCCTTTTGGTAGATCCATATTGACTCCTTGCTTTTCTCATTTGGGGCCACCATTAGCTTATTCACCCTGTGGTGGCCGCCACAGTGTCCACATTCCTCACTGGTTCCCAGGACCTACTGTATCATGTGGAATCCACAGTGAGGCTTCCATACACCATTGGAGCCTTGTCTTTACCCCATCTCTGTGTTGGGTTGAAGATGTGGCCATGGCTGCCTGCTTTGACCTCCTTCCTCTCTCCAGAGCTGAGCATTCCACAGGCTCCCGCAGTTTGCTCTGCCCATATCATTTGCAGAACTTTGAAATGCTCTTGTCAGAGCATGTCTCATTCACTAGGATTTGTGTTCATATATTCCTGAGTCTCTGGCGTGAGCCAGCGGGCAGGGATGGTTCTAGTTAACCCTCAGATTCCATAGTACCTGACGTATGGAAGTATGCATTGAGCACGTTGGGCAGGAAATTTGGTGGGAAATAAATGAACTGCTTAAAATTGCCTTAATGATGATGGTGTGTGTTGACTTTTGTTTCCAAGTTTAAAAGCCCCTGTTTTCCTCCAAAATACACCAAATTGCTCATCAGATCTTCCCAGCCAGGAATGGTGGTGCATGCGTATAGTCCCAGTGGTCAGGAAGCAGAGACAGGAGGATCTTTGCGAGTTTGAGACCAGCCTGGGTTACAAAGTGAGCTCAAGGCCAGCCTGAACCACAAAGTGAGACTGTGTTTCAAAAAGGGAAGGGGGAGTTTTTCCCTTGTTTTCTTGCCAGGTAGTTAAGGAAGTGAGTAAATCCCAGTGAGATTTATTGTAGGTCCCACCACTGATGAGATCTCTATCCTAGTTGGTGCTGGGTTTCTAGGCCTTAGGATACAGTCTTTCCTGCAGGGAACCTAAAATCTAGTGGAGAGATAAAAGGACAAGCTGTCACACACAGATGCACTCCGGGGGATGCAGTGGAGTGGTAAAGCACCTGCCCCTAATGCTGAATTTTGTCTTCTCCCTTTGTTTCAGGTTTTGAGGAGACGGGGGATTCGCAGTATGCTCCGTATTCCACGCATTTCCCACTGCAGGTGACTGATCCTTCTCCTTCCTTATAAGCAGCATTCACACCCCAGAGGCGCTTACCCCTTGGCAACAGAAGTTGTCACCATTCTAATGGCTCCTAAGTGGTCACCTTGAGAGGTGACCTGTCTCCTGCATTGCAGTGTGGGTGGGGGGTGGAGTGCAGGGAGGTAATTGTTGGGAAGGGAAGGGCATCCGAGTTCCATCTATACTGTGGAGCTGTTAAAATGGCTCCAGACAGCTCAGGCCTGGTGGCACACGCCTGTAATCTGAGCACTCAGGAGGCTGAGGCTGGAGGATTGCCATGGGTTTGAGGCCGGTCTGGGCTACATAGTGAGACCCTGTCTCAAAGAGAAAAAATAAAGCTGGGGACTGTGTGAGTTTCATGATATGGTTGTTTGTTTTTCAGAATCGGACTCCTAAAAAGGATTTTTCCATCCCACGGGCCCAGGCTCGGTCTAGCCCTTATAATAACTATGAAGGAAGAAAAGGAGGCAGTTAGCTCTGTTCTGAAGAGTGGCAGACCCAGCTGGGAGCCCAAAGGGATGTGGGCCGAACCTGGAATCTTCTAAAGTTGTACAGTGTCACAGGAGGCCTCACTTGCTCCCTCCCAGGCCAGGCCACTACTCTTCTGTGCTGGTGCTGATGGTGGCCAGTAAGACTCCATTTCTTGTGGGGTGTGGTGGCACATACCTGTAATCCCAGCACTCCAGAGGCTGAGGCAGGAGAATCAAGGAGAGTTCAAGGCCAGCCTGGACACGTAGTGAGACCCTGTCTTAAAAAAAGAAAGAAAGAAAAAAACAGACTCCAGTTCTTTCCAGCATTGTGCTTCCTTGTATCCCATACCTGTGGTACTTCTCGGGCAACTCAGGGTCAGACTCTTCCTGTTCTCTCCTCTGTGACTAAAGGCTGGTCATCTGACCACATGCCGGCTTGAGAAGCTTCGGGAGTCAACTCATCCAACCCAGGGAGGGTTTTGTGAGGCTTGGCTGACTCGGCACAGGACTGCATATCTGAACTGAGCCAGCCAGCCTGGGTCTCAGCCCATGCTGTCTAACTCTATCCTGGGAGCCAGCTCCCCTTTCCATCTTCCTGCCTAGGCCTGAATAAAGGTCACTCTAAAGCTGTCCTGGGACACGGCCCATGCAGCTCCCCACAGCCAGTTCACAGAGTGCCCTTCTGGTACCTCCAGACCTAATCATACCCAAGGGCTTTGCCAGGCATTCTTTGGAACCTTATGGGGACAGACAAGCTGAGCTTCCCCTGTGAGGAAAAGTGGGCACTGTCCCTGTTGTAAATCCTCTACTCGGGTTCTTCTCCTGCCTTGTTACAGCCTCTGTAAATAATTTTCACTGTATTTACCTCCCGAGTTCTGTACCTGGGCATTGTCTTTCCTCGGGGAGAATGTTTGTTGTATTTGTGTGGTAAGTTATTCATTTGGATATACAATAAAGATGTGGCAGCAGTTCTTTTGTGTGTGTGTGTCTTTTATTATATTTATTTTAAGGTACAGCAGACTGAACCCAGGTTTTCACCATGTTAGACAAGAACTCTTTTTTTTTTTTTCTGGTTTCTTCACTTTTTTTTTTGCTTTTATTTTTTTTTTGATAACAATAAAATTCTTCATAGGAAAATTTGCATGGGTTTAGGTACACAATTTCTATACAAGTATAGGCAGACATCAGATTTGTACTATCACATACATATATTTATGTAGTATTTCAAAGCTTGTAGACCAAAAATGTTATTTTTTTTTCAATAATA
>NW_004524588.1:3366349-3371517 GCF_000260255.1 Octodon degus
TCTTCTTCTTCTTCTTCTTCTTCTTCTTCTTCTTCTTTTTGTATTTTAGGGAAGGGTCTACAGGGTGTTCAGGGTCTCATTACTAGATTGGACTCATAGTGATTCTCCTGTTTACAGCCTCCCAAGTGCTGGAATTACAGGCCTGCGCCACCACACCCAGTTTCAATGGCTGTCTTAGCGCACCCCGGCATGGCAGGCCTGCTGAGCTATTTGGGTGGCCCTATTTTTTTTTTTTTTTTAGTATTTGCATTTAAGGACCATGTGTTACCAAACTAGGTCCCTTTTGCCTGCCATGCAGTATGCCAGGCAAGTTTTGCAAAAGAGAAAATTTATTCACATGGTGGCCAGGCGGGTGGCCTAGGAGAGCTGGCCTCAAATCTGCCCCCAGGATACGGCATGGCAGGCACTGCTGGATGAAGCCAGTGGTGTGAGGCATCAAAAGGTGACTGGAGGGAAAGAATCCATAGTCATAGCTCTTCATAGGACACTTGCTTGAAAATGATGGTGTTAGCATGCTCATGGGTGGAGTTTTTGGTCCTCTAGTGTCACCCATCAGACACCTGCAAAGGCCTGAGCAAAGAGTTGGTGGTTCCAGCAAAAGCATCCTTCAAGGCCCTGAAAGGCAGCCTGGGTGACAGTTACCATCATCGCCTATGAGGCATTCTGGTATCTACAGCGGAGCAGAATTTGCGGGGGGGTGATAGAACGCTCCTGTTATATTTTCCCTTATTTGGGCAAGAAGTGCTGCGGCACCAGTCCCCGCTTGCCTCGGCATCTTCCTGTGCTCCTGGACCTCCACTACCAATCCACAACTAGTCCACCCAACTGCTTCCACTATACAGCTATTTAGACCCCGCTCACTTCCTCAATAAACGAGACTTGATCAGAAAGCCTGTCTTGTCTCCGTCTCTTGTGTCTCTTGCCCTGTCTTGCTCATCCCCGTTCCTCCTCCAGGTCATTACCCCATGTCTCGACTCGCGGGACGAGTCAGAATTAGTGGGAGAGTAATATTGCATCGCCCAGATGCACGGCCTCCAAAATTAGCACTATTCAAAGCCAACTAGAAGCAAGTAGTAAAGAGCCAGCACTGCCAGAGAGCCCATTCAGATTTCCCCTTGGATCTTGCATGCGGGGGTTATGGGGTTTACTGTTTAGCTTATTCCCTCCCCACCCCACCTCCTGCCCACGCATTTCCTTTGCCCTTCAGGTGAAAATGGAAGTGCTTTTGCCATCTGAGGTGTCCTGACTTTTTAGGAAGTGTTGCTTTGAGACGTTAGAGTCTACCCTCTGCCTGGTGATTCTGTTTCACAGAACACATCTCTTCTTTCCAGTCCTGATTTAGGAAGGAAGGCAGCATGTGAACAGAGTACGTGCTCTATTTAATATTATCATGGACACAGTGATAGCATGTAGGACCCTCCACAAAGAAACTTGAATTCTATAAAAAAAAAAAAGTGCACTTCCACCTTCAGGTGTATATAGTTAATGCCTGAACTATCGCCTGATTAGGCTCATAGGCAAAAGCCACAATTTATAAAAAGTACAGTGACAACAACAGCACCACAAAACCAGTCTATGTTGTTCTTGGAAGGTGACTAATTGCATAAGGAAGAACCTGCGATTTGTTTTACTCAGCGAAACCAAAAGGCCTGTGGGTTGAGCCTGGGTACACGACTCTAGTTGTCTGCAGCTGTAGCCCATGAACTTGGCAGCAGGGTGAAGGTCAAGGGCATCTGATGCAGTTACCCGGTGAGGGGGAGGGGAGGGAGCCAGGGCAGCCAGCCTCGGAGGGCTAGAGGACAGGAGAGAGAGCTGCCAGGTAGGAGGAAGAGTTGTAAAGCCAGAGACCTGGCAAAATAATTCAGAAAAAGGTATGTTAAGCTGAAATAGTTCATGACGTAGGAACAGCAATACAGAGACATATTGAATTACAGTTCCCCATGTGCCATGAGCTGTCCATAAGAGTGGGCAGATGGATTTGGCCTCATCATTAAATCTTCTTCCAGTTACTGTGGCTGTTCTTTCCTCTAAGCTCCCAGAAGGCCCTGCTTCCTGAAAGAGGGAGGGTGGTGATAGGGACCTGGCTTCCAGAGGCGCAGACCCTGGCATGCACACAGGTGCTTCTTCCGAGTGTACTGGTCACTCCTGTCCCCAAAGGGTCTGGCTGGGTCCTCTGTTCCTACCTTTTCCCAAAAACCTGATAGCAGTGCCAAACACACCAAATTGGCATCTCTGTAGCTCATGGTCACCAGGATTAAACTGTGTGTGTGTGTGTGTGTGTGTGTGTGTGTGTGTGTGTGTAATGTGTCTTTTTGATATAATTTTAAGAGAAAATGAGAGGACAGAAAAATGATTGTTTACCAATTCTCTATACAACAGCAGTGGAGAAATGTTCATGTTCTTGAGAAATCCTTTCCAGGGGCCTGTGAGAATCTCAGAAACAGCTGGTGTGTGTGTGTGTGGGGGGGTTGTCTGCTGTGTGCATGTGCACTCCAGCCCGCTCCCCTCACACACAGATCAGATTAATTATAAGGTACAGTCAATTCTCCTAGTGAGATGAAGCCGGTACCCTTCCATTACATCCACTGTCTGCATACGTACATATTATCATGCCAAATAAAAAGATTTCCATTCAGATCAGCAGCAAGACAAGACTGTGCATTGAGTGGCTCAAGAGGGGAGCTGTCACCAATTGTCTCTGCCTCAGGCAAAGTGACCTGTCCCTGGGATCTCAGTTCCTACGACTGCCCTCATGTCCTCTTCAGGCTATATCACCAACAAATGGCGTTGTCTCCCTTTTCAGTTTCCAAGGTCCAACCTGCTTCTCTAGATGTTTCTTCCATCAGGGATGTGGTCCAGCTTGACTGCAAAGGGTAAAGAAATTAGGTAACATAACCTGCGTGCAGAGTTGAGGTTAGGCCCAGGTAGATTTTCACAACGCTCAGCTTAGTGCAGGCCTAAAGATTAAAGCAGGGCCTCCCAACTGCCCTCTCTTTATGGGATCCTTCCATGAAGTAGATGTGTTAAGACACACGGGTTAAGTGGCTGATGCTGCTCACTGGTAGGACAGGCAGCCCGAGGCTCCATCCGCCCAAGCCGCGCCCCACTGCATGGCTCAAGGGAACAAACATCTTCCCTCCCACATGAGGAGCCCATCTCCTCTCTCGTTATTAGTGGGCCATCCTGCTTCACATCCCTCAAATTAGATTTTTTTAAAAGAGCAGGTTTTCGGGGGCTGAGGAAATAGCTCAGTAGAATAAGTGTTTGCCTGGCAAGTGCAAGGGCCTGAGTTCAATCCCCGGTTCTGCCCCTCCCCCCCCAAATCTAGGGGCCAGGGAGATGGCTCAGTGGAATAAGCGCTTCCCTGGCAAGCGCAAGGACCTGAGTTCAATCCCCGGGTCCAGAAAAAAAAAAAAAAAAAAAAAGAGCAGGTTTTCTATTATTCACTTTAAAGTCAAGTCTTCCTCTCAGCTCTTCCCTAGAGGGAGTTCAGCTCTGCCTGTGTCCCTCTTCCCTCAAATTCTTCTTCACGGCCTTACCATCTTAGCTCACTCAGGGAGGCCTTTCACGATCAGTCATTGTAAACCTGGTGTTAGGGGTTTAATCCTAAAGGTCCTGGGTTGAAGGCATGGTTGCCAGCCTGTGGTTCTACTGAGCGATGACAGAGGCCTAGTGCAAGGGGCACTAAGGGTGTGGATCTGTCCTCAATGGGGGACACTGGCCCCTTCTTTTCTCCCTTTACTCTCCCACTGTGCTGAGGTGAACAGTTCCTCTCCATCACATGCTCCCTGAAGTGATATATCCTACCTGCCACCAGCCCAGGATGACCAAGGACGAAATCCCTGAAGCCTGAGCCAAAAGCAATCTCTCCTGATAAGTTGATTTCCTCAGATATTGTCACAGCAACGTGAAACTGACAGAGTCAGCTGAACTCCCACAGTGGTGGGTCTTCAGAGTACTGAAAATTGGTGTCTATTTGTTGGTTTATTTGCTTTTCTCTCCCTATTCTGCTTATTTCAGGAAGATAGTATGTTGTTTTGTTTTTCCCTCTATTTCCTGGGCCTCTTTCAAGGCCTGCACACCTAGGTTGAATGTGAACTTTGGAGAAGAAGGATACTTTCTTTAAAAAAAAAAAATCACAAGCTAATTAGAATTGTAGCTTCCTACACAGAACCCAATTTTCAGATTTTGCTTGTCTGCTCTGATGACTCAAATACCAATTTGTACTCAAATAATTTTGATGAAATTCAGTTGATGAGCCATCAGTTTTTTTTGTTTTTTTTTTTTTACTTGTTTCTAAATAAGAACACTTAAATCCAATGTGTTAAAAACAGCTCCTAAGCCCAGGGCTAGGAAGAAAGAAAGGAAATTCTTTACTTTTTGGGCTGAGTACATTTTATCACATCCCAGTATATTTCCCTTAGGCTTTTCTTTGTCAAGCTTGGGAAAGTGCTGTTTCCTAGGAGAACTGCACAAGCACAAGCTTCAAATATGAAAAGAGAGAGAGAGAGAGAGAAAAAAAAGCATTCCTTGAAAGGGGGTGGGTAAAAGAGAGAAGCATTTTAGAGTGATCTTTCCAAAGATCAATTGCATTTTTTCTCCCAAACGCATTAATTTTCGAAACTGACTTGAACCAAAAGAGATGAACAAGGTCCCTTTCGATTATATAAACCAAACTGGAAATGGAGGAGTGCCAGCAAATAGGTTTAGAGAGGATTTGTCTTCCTGAATTCTCAAGGCATAAGCTCCTTCTGGCGATATTTTCCTTTTCAATCTCTTTCTCCGGATTGAGGTTGGAGAGGAGCCCAGGGTCAGCGCGTGCGGCTGGGCGGGAGGCGGCTGCGCTGAAGTCCACGCTGGACGAGGCGGTGGATGGGTAGACGACGCAAACTGGGAGCCGCGTAGCCCTGGACAGGCCTGATTCACAGACTCCTCTCACTGATGGCGCCGTGTCAGGCGATCACTTTCTGCTTGCCCACCACGCTGGGAAAACTTGAAGGGACAGTCTTCGCTACAAACCAGACCAGAAGCCTGTCTTTGTCAATGGACAAGAGTTTCCCAGACTCCCGTAATGTAAAAATCACATGGGCACTTGCTAAAAATAGAGCCTGTAAAGGTCTGAGGAGATATATGCAATTACCCTGACTTAGTCATTCTAGTAATCATTA
>NW_004524588.1:3371617-3385101 GCF_000260255.1 Octodon degus
ATCACATGGTACAAATATTATATGTCAATTAATTTTTGTGTGTGTGTGTGTGTGGTGGAACCAGGGATTGAACTCAGGCCCTTGTGCTTGTCTGGGAAGCACTTATTCCACTGAGCCATCTCCCTGGCCCCTTCAATTAAAATTTTAAAACATGATTTGCTATCAGTCAGTGCTCACTAGAGAAATAGATTTAATATAAAATCTACATAGTTCAGTGGCACAGTACCTGCCTGGCAAGTGTGAGGCCCTGAGTTCTATTCCTGATACCAAAAAAACAGAGATCGTTTGAGTACTAATTTCTCTTGGCCCATTAAAAAAAAGGTTTGTGTTAATATTATTTTGGACAACTAAATGCCGGTATTTTGTACTTCAAGTAACTAATTTAAAGATAACATTGTGCAATGTATTAACCATTGTTACCCTCCTATTATTGTGGTTTGAAATTTTCTTTTTCTCTAAAAATAAAAACAATCTATATATAAAGATTTACAAAATGAGCTTACAACAGCCACCCGCAGGGTTGGGTGTGGAAGGGAACACAAAGGGCCTGCCTGCGCCCTGGAGAGAGGAAGGATCCAGTCACGAGTTGACAGCCTGGGGCTCACCGTGGAGTCCCACAGGAGTCCACAGCTGCAAGCTGAAGGGTCTGAAGTGGAAGCCGGAAGACTGACTCCGGAGGAGATGGCAGAGGCTGCAGGTCCTCTGAGGAAGCCGAAGCATTACTCCGCTGAGTCAAACCCAGAACCGCACCAAGGCATTCAGTTCTCTGTCTCTGTCTCTGTCTCTGTCTCGCTCTATCTCTATCTCTCTGTGTCTCTCTTTGTCTCTCTCTCTGTCTGTCTCTGTCTCTATCTCTCTCCCTCTCTTTCTCTCTCTCTCTGTTTATTGGTATATTTTAGATATACATAATGGTCACATTCATCATAGGGAATTAGGCCTATACGTGACATACCTTAATTCTCTTTTTCCCCACTCTTCTACCCTCCCTTCAACTCTTTTTCTCCTCTTTATTTATGAAAGCTTTGTTTCCACACAGTTAATTATCACACATGCAGAATCTTAGGACAGTCTGGAGATCTTGACTCGGTGGGTCTTGCTAGGTCTGAGAGTTTACATCCATAACAAGTTTACCAGCTGATTCTTCGGATTAGATCTGAAGGAGGCACTGGCTAGTCAGCCACTCTAGTCCCATTTTGTGGATCTGAAGCAAAGCAGTTATACCAGGTCTTAACCTTATCTGGCACTAGGCTTCCATAATAATCAGGTGGAGTCTATTATACTGAGTTTAGTGATCAGCAAGAACCCTAAGGCCAAGTTCTATCCTTTAGTCTGTTCTTTGTGTAATGTGCACTTGGGCACACGCAACAGCGAGTGGCAAGAAATCCCTAGGGAAATAGGGATCTTTGCTCAAAAGCATTGCGACTGGGGGATTAGGCTCAGATGTGTTTACCCAGCCACGCATACCTCCAGGTAAGACAAGGCACCTACCAGCCTCTCATCACCCATCTCCTGTATAAACTGCTAAAACAGCCCCCGGGGAAGACAGCCCTTTAGACAAGATGCTCCTCCCTTTCTGGGTCAGCCAACTCATCTTAATGAAGTTGTCTGTCTGTATTTGGTGCAGGATCTCACTATGCAGCTCGGACATGTAGTGATCCTCCTGTTTTCAGCCTCCCCAGCATGCACCACCACACCCAGTCTTGGTGGCCAGCTCAGCGCACCCAGGAGTGGGGCTGGTGTGCCATGCGGTGCCAGGGATTGAACCCCGGTTCCTGCACATACCTAAGCAGGCACTCAGTGCTGGAATTGCAAGCAAGCACCATCATGCCTGGGCAGGCTCCCTCCTTTAGAAAGTGGAATGAATATCATGCACTTCGGGAATGGAGCCGAGATGCTAGCTTGCTCTTCTTCTTCATTCCTTACAGCAAACCCTAAATATCTCTTTAAGGAAACTCTGGTTTGCAACTCTGTCTGCATGTCAACCACTTGGAAAGATCTTATTTTGTTAAATGTTTTTTTTTTTCTTGGTACCAATAATCAAACCCAGGGCCTCACAGTTTGCTGGGACACTGAACTACATCCCTGGCCCATGGAAAGATTTCAAAAGCTATTGTGAAAAAAAAAAAAAAAAAAAAAAAAAAGCTATTGTGCTACCTGGGTTCTAGTCCTAGGAATTCTGATTTAACTGGTGTGGCAAGGCCTGACCAGAGACAGCATTTAAAGCTTTCCCAGTGATTCTAATCTGCAGGCCCAGGTATATTCTTTCCCATGAGACCAGTCTTGCCAGTGGGACTGGGACCGTGGAAAGGCACTGATGTTGGGCGCAGAATTCATGATAACAAGTCAGTTATCTAGAGAAATATTTGGCGCAATATTTTAAAAAGTCAAAAGTCATCCAAAAGTCCATGGTAAATCACATGTCAAATTTTATGAACACAGGCTGATGTGTCTTGTCTGTCCTAAGATCCCATGTTATTACGTGAGAGGGACAGTTGTTTCCCAGGAGGTTGTGGTTCTTAGGCTTGTGTGTCTTGTCACAGCCTTTTCACGTCCCTCCCGTGAGTGTGTGAGAGTTGACAGTGCTGTGCAGAGTGAGTGAGCAATGAAAGCCAATGTCTTTTGACTGGATGCTTTTTACCCCCTGGTGGTACTGGGAACGGAACCTAGGGGTGCTGAGCTACATCCCTATTCTATTTATTTATTTAAAGGCAGGGTGTCAGTAAGTAGCCCAGGCTTCTGAGCAGCTAGGATTATTGGTGAGCACCACCACACCTGCCTCCTTGATTGGTGACTTTTAAAATAGTTTCATTTTGGTTTTCTTGAGAGAGGATCTCGCAATGCAGTTCAGGATGACCTTGATCTCACCTGTAGTTCATCCTGGGTGCCTCAAATCCTCCTGCACCATGCCCGGCTTGATGGAAGTCTTCTTATTAACTTTCCACTAGTACCCAAACCAGGAAGGTGCTTTGGTAAGTGGATACAAGGCCATAATTTCTGGTGTGGCAGGGTGCGGCACCAAGCACACTGCTCTGGCCCCTCTCCCCAGCGCGCTCCTCTCTCAGGTCTGGATGGAGGCCTTGCGTGCACTCAGACCTGCTCTCCAGCCTGTTCTCCTGTGGCTTTGCCCTCTATGTATTCTTCTCAGGCATCACTCAGGCCTCGCCATTCTCGGGATGTGACTAGGTTTTCCCTGTAGCCGGCCATTACATCATCTCACATATCTGGGTCACTGTAGTACAGAGAGCACAGTTGGGGCTATGGGGCTGCTCCCCTCCATGCACCTGACCCTGAGAAACACCCCAGGGCCTCATCCTGAACCTTATCAACCCCCAGGGCCACCCTGTTCTCCACCCCCAAGCTTACTCTCTGGAGGCAGAGATAAGAAAGGCAAAGACCCCATGATAGTGGTCCAAATGCAATTTATTAGATGAAATTCTCAGGATCTTAGTGAAAGATGTATATGTGTTCTGTAACTGAAAATTATTGGCAAACCTATCTGGTAGATGAAATGAAATGGTGGCTATGAAAGCCATTTATAAATTATAAAGTGCTATAAAAAGAAAAGGGCGGGGTTGGTGAGATGGCTCAGTGGTCTAAAGCACCTACTTAGAACAAGCTTAGCAAAAAGCACAGGGACCACGGTTCAATCCCCCAGCACCACATGCCAGCCAGCCCCGCCCCCTGGTGGGCTGAACTGGCCACACACACACACACACACACACAAATAAATAAATAAAATAAAATAAAAAAAGAAAAGGGCTACTTAAAGAAAAATTGTTAGCCTAAAGGACTGGGAATCTCAAAGATCCTTATGATCTAAGATTTTATTTTGCTACAGGTTCATCCTCATTTGTCCACATCTGCATTTTAAACAAAGCCCTAACTAATAACAGGTTTATAGCAGACATTCTTTTAATCTGAACTAGCTATATAGTCAAAAAATTTGAAAAAAAACTTTTCTAGAAATAAAGCCTTGGACAGAATGCTGGTGCATTCTGTGTTGAAGAGTTTAAAAATTAATTGCAAGTGAAGTCTGCATAAAATTTTCTAAATACACACAAAGTTCAGGTGGGAACTACCCAAAGCATTGCATTTGTAGCATATATTTAAAAAGTCTAGCCCTTCCATCTATGCAGGTGAGTCCTGGTAGGAAGATATAAAATATGCAAACTCTTAGAACAGAATAACTAAAGGGTGAATTTCTTATTAAAAAAGAATTTTTAAATCACCATGTGCTCTTCCACTGCCTTTATATCATATAAAAAGCTAGTGATGGGGGCTGGGGAGATGGCTCAGTGGAATAAGCACTTCCCTGGCAAGCGCAAGATCCTGAGTTCAATCCCCGGTTCCGAAAAAAAAAAAAAATTTAAAAATTTTTTAAAAAGCTAGTGACTTAAACATTGTTTTGCAAATCGAAATCTACATGCTACTCTGTAATTCACAGTTTTATCTGTCTTACAGCTTTTTCATGAATAGAGTCCTCCGTACCTACTTTTCAGTAAATACCATGATCTTAAAGTTAGTGGGTGATAATAGATGCTGCTGATTCCTGCCACCATAGCTTATCTTGAGTTCTCTGTGTAACCCTTTCCTAAAGATTCTCAGACTTGAATTAACTGGATACTAAATATGGTTCAAGCTCTAACAACTTCACTGTCTTTAGAAGAGTTCAGAAAGCCATCCGATGACATCCCCAGGGCGTGCTTGGAAGATCTTTGGGGAATCAGTTAGGAACTTGTTATTGGGCTCACATCTCTGATCCAGTGGTTTGGCCATCTGAGAAAGATAGTCATGCTGGTTATCTATCTATCTATCTATCTATCTATCTATCTATCTATCTATCTATCATTTTTTAAAAATTTATTTATTTATTTATTTTTGTGCAGTACCAAAAGTCAAATGCAGGACTTTGCGCTTGCCAGGTAGGAGCTTATGCCACTAAGCTCACTCCCCAGCTCTCTCGAGACATTCTTGAAAGCTAGGGGCTGGGGAGATAGCTCAGATGTAGAAGCCCCTGTCTGGCAAGTGGAACGACCTGAGTTCAATCCCCAGTACCACAAGAAAGAAGAAGAAAAAAAAAAAAGCTTCAACAGGCAGGGAATTTCAGTAGTCATGTTTTAAGCAATATAGCACCTTTGTGCCAGTTTAAAGTCCTTAGAATAAACAGGTTGTGATGTATGTTCAAATACAAACTTAATTTTAAATACTCTGTCTTTGAAGGCTGGTGCAGACAGCTGCTCACAGAAACTGGAGCTTAACCTTGGTCTGGCCCATGAAGACATTTTGAGCAGCTCTGAGAAAATGTCCTTTTTTATTCAGATGTCATGTTATTTCTTGAAGTCAAGGGTTTTGTGGTTACTGCCATTTAACATTTGTTGAGAAACCTTCCTGCAAGGGCAAAACTTTAATGTCAATAAAGCAAAAAGAAACACCCTGCTCCATCTTTATTAATGGTAATCTTTTTTTTTTGGTGGAACCGGGGATTGAACTCAGGCCCTTGCACTTGCCAGGGAAGTGCTTATTCCACTGAGCCATCTCCCCGGCCCTTATTAATGGTAATCTTTTAAAGGAGGCTTATTGGGCTTCCTCTGAGGAAAATTTACCTTGTTCTGCCAGAGTTTAAGTGGGGTTTGGTGTGTGGGAACTCTCTCTCTCTCTCTCTCTCTCTCTCTCTCTCTCTCTCATCAACATCTCTAGGAGGAGGTAGATTTTTGAATATATTGTGGAGGTGTGAAATGGAGAACAAGAACTCATGAATTTTGCTAGTATGTAATAGATATTGTAGGGAAAAATGGAGAGCTAAAAGGCAAAAAATAATGAGTAAGGACAATGAGGACATTTTAACTTGATCCAACTATGGGTTAGAGAATAAATAGAAAGCTGTTTAAGCATACAGGGAGTCATGAAATTTAATGGGGAGGGAAATAAATGTTGATGTTCTTTGAGTCAGGGAAAGACGATCAAGAGGAAAGAAATATTAGCTCGACCTGGGTAGATATTTTATTAGCCCAACTGAGCTGTTATACCTGGCGGGTATTTTAAAATGAGGTTTCTCATGGATATGTTCTTGTTTGGATAAAATAAAGCCACATGGAAACTGCCTAGTATATTTAAAACAATAAGCACCACTTGAATTATGTAGCCCATCGCATTCAAGATAAATTTAGATTTTCAAATACCTGGTGAATTTAATAATTGGGTAAAATATGTCAATTATGGTTTTTCTTTTAAGAAGTTTCCTCTTATTTATTTTTGGTTTTTTGAGACAGGGTCTCACTACGTAGTGCAGGTTGGCCTTGAAGTTGCTTATGTAGCTCAGGTTGACTTTGAACTTGAAGTGATTCTCCTGCCTCAGCCCCCCCAAGTGCTGGGATTATAGGTGTGTGTCACTATGCCCTGCGCAGACCTTTATTTTATTTATTTATTTATTCATAATTATTTGGTACCGGGATTGAACTCAGGACCTTATGCTTGCCAGACAGGTGCTTATGACACTGAGCTATCTCCCCAGCCCAGGCAGATCTTTATTTAAAAGACTGTTTGGATTTTTATTGCTATGTGAAGTGCTATATAAACTCAAAGGAAATTAAACTACATGTTCATAAAAATATTCTATAATCTTACGCATAACATTTTCTGAATTACTCTAGCCTGCATTGGTCACTCTTGGTGCATGTTACGCCTTTCCCTGATGCCCAGAGAATTTTTCAAGGCACACAGCTTCCCACAGAGATAGCAAACATGTACGAGCAAATCTCTCCCATAGGACCAAACCAGACAACTTGAACGGGCTAATGGAGGGTACAGACCCAAGTGCAGCCAATCCCTGGACTGATTGGAAGATAAGGGTGGGCTGATGCAAAAGAGCGCCCAATCAGAGGTCATGATCAGCAGGACCAATCACAGTCCTTCTCAGGAATCTGACCTTTGGAGAAAGAATCCAGTCAGCTGATAATGGGTGGCTGAGATTACTAAGAAGCAGAGATGACAAAGGACATGTTAAAGCGGTTGAGGGGAATTTTGGGGACAGGATAGGGGACAGCCAGCTCCTCTGGGTGCTCTCCATCAGGTGGACTGAATGGTTATACTGGGCTCCAAGAGAGAGTTTATCTCTTTGCTGGGGGTAACCTTACAATAAAACTCCATTCCTAAGGCAGCCTAGTGATGTGTGTACAATCTACAATCCCCCAACCATCATTGATACTTACTGTAAAATTTGGTAAACTTATGCCAGAGATTTCAGAGAAAATTTATTTTAAATTTTTTTTGGGGTGGGGGGCATTGGGGATTGAACTCAGGACCTTGCCCTTGCCAAGCAGGCCCTTATGCTGCTGAGCTATAACCCCAGCACAATTTGTTTGAATTTTACCTACACTAACTTTTGGAAAAATGTTTGGGAAGAAAGTGACAGTATGTGGCTCTTATTAGGCATTAATGGAAGTTAAAAAATTTGCCAGTGGACTCTGTAGAGTCTCCCAGCTGCAAGAACAAAACAAAATAAAATTAAGTGGATGGTGGTATTGTCATCGTTATTGGGATAAAAGCCAGGAGAAACAGTGGTAATTGTTTTCCTTCAGGGCAGAAATAAGGTTGTATGGCTTGTTTTTACCTCTTAAATTAGGTTGTTTATGTGAATGCTGCCTCATCTGTAGGTCCAGGTCTGACTAAAAGCTTAAACATTATCACTCAGTTTTTGTTTTATTTTTATTATTATTTTGTTATTACTAAGAAGGGCAGAAGGTCAAGTGCTTTGGGCATTTACTGAAGAGCTGGCTTGTCCTGATAACATTGCTTAGGGCACATGTTTAAAAAGAGAGCAGCTAATTCTGACATAGCAGAAAAACACATGAAGGTGTAGCAAATGAGCATTTGAGAAGGATGGAGAATCTGGGTTCTGGTTCAGCCACTAATAAACCATATCACCCGGACAAGACTCATCCTCATCTGTAAAGCAAAGCAGCCGTGTTCCCGAAATTCACTCCATTGTATTACCTTTTTTTACGGAAATGTAAGCTCTGCCAAAGCAATGCTGCCTGCTTTGTCTAGGGCAAATCCTAGAATAATTCCTGGCACCTAGCAGATGCTCGGAAATGTTTGCCGCTATTGAAAAATCCGTGCAGTACATTGTTCACTGAAAGACGCTCGTGCATGGGAAGAGTCTAGATTTTCACAGTGCGCTCACGTAGCAGGCACTCAGCACTCCCTAGCTGAATAGCTCACTGGGCTCTCAAGGGGGATGTGCCTTTCTTGGTAACATGGAAATACAGGTGTGCAGAAGCCCCTCGTGGGGGGAGAAGACGGGCCCATCGCTAACTCTGTGTGCTTTCAGTACGTCATCCTTTTCCTCCAAGGTTCTGTTTCCTCCTCCTCAAGGAAAGAATGCTACCTAGGATGCTTTTGGAGGCAGGCCCTGAAACGGATCCTGTCAAGGTCACAGAGACCATGGGTGGAGGACATGGGCTGCATGAGAAATGAAGGCAAGACAGCGAGTGCAGAGGCTCGGCTTGCTAGAAACAAAGAGGCAGACTTTGCGTTTTATGTTCACCATTTAGCATCCTTTATGAGCACCAGCTGGAGTGGCTGTTCTTTTGCTCTTATTGTTTCATCGAAAGGGTCACCATCTGTTGCCCTGGTCACTGTGATGGGGTGGTGACACCAGGGGAGGAACCTGACAGCCCTCAGTCCATTGTAAATACATTGGCCAGGTGGAGTGATCCTGAGGATTCTGCTATAAGTTTTATAGAAAATTCCAATTTTTTTTTTTTTTTTTGAGACAGAGTCTTGTTGGGTAGTCTATACCAGCATTGAGTTCACTGTGTAGCCTAGATTGGCCTCAAGCTTGCAGTAATCTCTTGCTTCCATCTCTTTCTGTAGTCTCTCTCTCCCTCTCCCTCCTCCCTCTCTCTTTTTCCCTTTCTCCCTCTTCTTCTCCCTTTCCCCCTCTCCATCTCTCCACTGGGGGGTCAATTCTAGGGCCTCATGCATGCTAAATGAGCCCTCCACCAGGTATCTACTTCCCCAGCCTTTCAGATTTCTTTAGGAAAAATGACTAGACATCACGTACTCACTAGGATGGCCACTCTACGCAGAAACACCAAGGAACTAACAAGCATCTGTGGGGTTGTGGAGAGTCTGGAACTCTGTTTGCTCTTGGTGAACATGTGAAATGACTGGTGCAGCCACAATGGCAAGCAATCTGAAGGGTCCTCAGAAACTTAAAAATAGAACTGTCATCTGATCCAGAAATCCCACTTTTGGGCATGTATACGAAAGCAGAGCCAGCTCAAATATCTGACAGATGAATAAAGAAAATGTGGTGCATCCATACAGTACAATGTTACTTAGCCTTCAAAGAGAAGGAAAGCCGGTTATATGCTACAGTATGGATAGACCTTGAGGACATTGTACTGTGTGAAATAAGCCAGTCACAGAAAGGCAAATACTTTGTGATTCTGTTATAGGAGGCATCTAAAGTAGTCAAAGTTGTAGAGACAGACAACAGTATGGTGGAAGCCTGGGGCTGGGGCCGGGGGAGTGGTGTTTAGTGGGCATAGAATTTTAGTTCTGCTGAAAGAAATAGTTCTAGAGATCTTTGCATACTACAGGGTCAGTGTACTTAATTGAACACTCAAATGTGGTTTGGTAAATTTTGTGAGGTTAGCTAGATGTGGTAGTGAGATTATGCCTATAATCTCAGCTCTTGGGAGGCTGAGACAGGAGGATGGTTGTGAGTTCGAGACCAGTCTGGACTACAAAGTGAGCTCAAGGCCAGCCTAAACTGCACAGGAAAACCCTGTCTCAAAAAGACCAATAAAAAAATAAATAAAGACTAAAAGATACTAACCAGTGGAGTAATCAGTAAAGTTGCTACTAAGATCTCTACTTTGTCATGTTAGAATGAGACTAATTTCTCAGGCCAAGTTTTTTTTGTTTTTTTTCTTCCTGGCTGGCTCAGCCCACCCTGGGGGCAGGGCTGGTGTGGCATGTGGTGCTGGGGATGAACCATGGTCCCCCTGTGCTTTGCCTAAGCTTGCCTAAGCAGGCGCTTTAGACCACTGAGCTATCTCGCTGGCCCAGGCCAAGGTTTTTCAATGCCACTAATGAGCAGAACCAATTCTTTCCAGGTTTGCTAGGAAAGGGCTAGTGCAGCTACCTGAGTGAAGAAAGAGACAAGCAGACAAGGTAGGGTGGCCAGCAAGAGTGTAATTCTTCTCGAAAGGGCTGTTGTTCGATGAAGGGTCCAAAATGGGGGGAAGGGCTAGGAGGCGGAGGAGGTGGCATCAGCAGACACACTGAGGGGAGCGTGACCTGCAAGCCCTCCAGTGGCCTATCCCGGTCACCTGGGTCAGGCTGCACTCCTGGACTTCCACTGTTCACGTTTCTGGTAGATGTTACAACTCTGCATCTTGCTGGGGGCTTAGCGTTGCCCGGGGGATGAGATACTCTTGTGTAGTATCAACAGTCTGCAAAGGAAGAAATGCCACTGTCAACATTCTGAGCCAGTGTGGGTGACAAACATCTCCTGAACTGTGCTGGAAATGTTCTCATCTCACCATCATTTAATTCTTTGTTAATGAAATAGAAAAAAAAAAAAAAAAAAAAAAAGTGGACTGAGCCTGTTGGTCTCAGGCTGCCTTCTTAGGCACTAACAGGAATCTTTTTGCAAGGCTCTGGAACAGTTGATTACTAGATATTGAAACGCATCCAAGGAAGTCTTAGAGGGGATAATAAAGATTTTTTCACTGTGTAAATACTTTCCTGAGGGTTAATTAGAGCAAATGATTTATAGCTACATCTTGGTCCTTGTGTCATTCTAGAAAAAGGCAATCTCGGATAATAGTCTAGAGGGCTTAGCTTAGCTAGTTGCCTTAAACAAGCAGTCTGAATGTGCCTTTCATTCTTGGGTGCGGCTTTTGAACCCCATCATGCAAATGCTGTGTCCCAAAGTGGTATTTTTGGTGTCTGGGGCCATCACAGTAGTGGTGTGAGCTATGCCCAATCTACTCAGCCGTGTTCCTTGATTTTCTCTCAGTCTTGCTCTTGGGGGCAGCCTTGGGGCTGGAGGTAGACAGTGATTCAGAGAGTCAATGAGAGTTGCTCAGGGGATGGATGGAGACATACAACTTCTACCAAGACCAGACCCAGGACTCACTCAGATTTACCATCTTCCATTGTCCTCAATGCCAAATCCAGTCACTGGCTCCTCTTCCCCCTCCTACAACCCCTTATGTTCCCTTTCCTTTCCAGGGACATTCACTTGCATCGGAATAGACAGGAGCCTCCCAGGTGTGGGCAGAGGAGAATGGGTGCCCTTCCTAGCTTGTGCTCCTCTGCTGTGGCTCCGAGCTGGACGGCACAAGCTCTACCCGCCTTTGGGGACGATCCTGCCCTGACTTGCATGTCTTAGGTCAGTAAGGCTATTGCAAGTGGAGCCAGAAAGTTCTTCAAAGGAAGGTGTGGTGGCTCCATCCCTCCTGCGAGAACAAGCGGAGCACATTTACCTGCAGCTGAATGGGAGAACCATAGGAAGTTAATGCTACATCCTCCTCAGCTCCATCACTGTCTCGGGCTGAAAGCCAAAGGAGGGAGGGCTGGGTTAGTGTTGGGTTTAGGGGGTGTTATAGTTTGTGTCTAGTTGTCCCCCCAAAGCCTCATGCAGCCATGGGGCCACCTCTGGAGTTTGGGATTAATTCTTGGTCCAATGCTGGGATTGTAGGTGTGAGTGCTACCCCCTGGCCCTGGGGCGGGTAACGCATGACAATGGAAGGAGGGGAGAGAAGCCAGCTCGCTGCCTGAGCTGCTGGCCCTCCCTTTGCTTTTCGCCTTTGCTGTCTGCTGCCAAGGATGGCTGTTCCGCTCCATGTGTCGCTCTTCCTGGGAGCCAGCTGAGTATGGACGGAAACTTCCACTAACTGTGAGCTAAATAAATCTTTCCTTCCTGCATTTCAGGTGTTGGGTATTTTGTCCCTGCAATGAGAGAAGAGTAACTGAGATGGGGGAAACAGATCATGCAGATGAGGTGGCTCAATGCCTTGCAAAGGGGCCCCTGGCCCTTGGAAAGCACTACTCGTTTGGGGTCATTACTGAAAAAATGAATGATTGAGAAGTTCTTTAAAAGTGTGTGAGGAAGGTTGCATGTGCTTATGCAGAAGCTCTGGGTGCCTGGTAAGTGAAGGGCTGGATGAATCACTGTCACTTCCTAGAGAAAGAGCACCAGCCCGAGAGCAGAGTGCTTAGTCTCTTTGTATTAATTGTGTGAACTTGGGCATCACACTCTTAAATTGTCCCTTGGGCTCAATTCTCAATTTTAAAAACTGGATATGTAACAATTTTTATTTGTTTATTTTTATTTTTTATTTTTTGGCAGAACCGGGGATTGAACTCAGATCCTTGCGCTTGCTAGGGAAGCGCTTATTCCACTGAGCCATCTCCCCAGCCCCTGTAATAATTTTTAAAAAGACCCCTAGAGGCATTTTATACTGTGGTGGAGCGACCACACAGGTTTTTTTTTTTTTTTTCTTTGTCTTTTTGAGACAGGGTCTTAGTATGCAGTTCAGGCTGGCCTTGAGCTCCCTTTGAAGCACAGGCTGGGCTCTAAATTTGCAACAATTCTCCTGCCTCAGCCTCCCGAGTACTGGGATTACAGGTGTGCACCACCGTGCCCAGCTGCAGCTATTTTCTTAATGTCTGTCTTCTCAACCAGGTGTAAACTTGGTACAGACAGATGCATCAATATGCAAGAACAAACATATACATGCTTAACCTGTTGTTTGTGTTACATCATGGTGTCACTGGTGTTCACATGTCACTTCTGTAGTGCTGAGTGGAGAAAGGTTGCTGGGCACCTCACCTGTGTTACCTAAATCCATGTCTCTTAGTTTTTGGTGGCCTTTGTGTCCCGAAGGAAAGAAAGACAATGATGTAATAGTAAATGGATTGTGTAAAGTTTGGAGGATGTAGTTCATTTGTGTATAAAACCCTTGGATCAGGGCATGATATAGGGGAAAAAAACACATGCTCTCCTTTGTGTGTTATTACTGGTGGTGGTAATGGTGTGTAGTGGGCTTTTTATTTTTTTAAGTCTCACTATGCAGCTCAGACTCCTAGTGATCCTGTTTTCAGCCTCACCAGTGCTGGGATTACAGGCATGTGCCACCACACCTGGCCTTCTACTGGCATTTTTTAGAGGAGCTGGAGGCTGTGAGGTTTGAAATATTTGTCTTGTCATCTGCCCCATGCCCTCCTTCCTTCTTCTTGTTCCAGTAGTGGGGATTAAATTCAGTGGCTGGGAGCTAAAGGCCTCAGCTGCTGCTTCTTCTCCTTCTCCTTCTCCTCCTCCTGCCTCTCCTTCTCCTTCTGCTTTTGCTTCTCCTTCTCCTCTTCCTTCTCCTTCCCCCCTTTCCCCTTCCTCTTCCTCCTCCTCCTCCATCTCCGTCATCTCCATCTCCGTCTCCTTCTCCTTCTTTGCCTTTGCCGCCACCTCT
>NW_004524588.1:3385378-3388133 GCF_000260255.1 Octodon degus
TCTTCTTCCTCCTCCTCCTCCTCCTCCTCCTCCTCCTCCTTCCTCCTTCCTCCCTCCTCCTCCTCCTCCTTCTTCTCCTTCTCCTCCTTCTCCTTCTCCTTCTTCCTCCTCCTCCTCCTCCTTCTCCTCTTCTTCCTCTTCCCCTTCCCCTTCTCCTTCTTCTTCTAACAAAACTTTTCAGCAGGATCTCTCTAAATTGCCCCAGCTGACCTCTGAGATTTTAATCCTCCTGCCCCAGTCTGCCAGCTAGCTGGGACTGCAGGCATGTATGTACCGCTGCACTAGGCAAATGCTTATTTTTCTTTCAAAGCAGAACAAACTGAAGTCTTGACTTTACTTTTCTCCTTGTAGCATGACAGGACCTCTCCCTTCACTCCATTGGTAAGCAGCTCTCACCCAACATTCTTCTTAGACCAAAGCACACATCAGAAAAAGGAATTCTCCAGCTCCAGTGATTGCTCATGGATTTACCAAATGGTTGAGATTTTCTCTCTATTCAACCAGCAACCATCTAGTGTTTAGGACTACGAGTTGGGGAGACCTAAATTTACTTGTAGAGGAGGCAAGCAGGGGTATAATAACTATCATTTATCAACAAAGACTCTGAGGAGCTTCCTAAAACCTTTAGAGCCCCTAATCTTATGTTTGCAAGAACAGTCTTCCCAGTCGGTGAGAATGAAGCCCAGGTCCCGCTTCCCAGTTTTCCTCTGATCTCCAAGGATGCCAACCCCGGCATGGAACCTGCACTTCCCTTCTGATCTGCTCTCTGCTGTGCTCCCATCTGCCTGTAACTCTTTTTCAATTTATTTTTTAACTGATGAATAAAATTGGACTTATAAAATCACACTATGTATATCCTTTGCATAATGCCTAAATCCAGGAGAATATATCTCCTGACACAGTTATCACTTGTTTGTGTCTAAATATACGTTTAATCCTTTCTTCTAGCTTTTAAGAAAACTTACAGCACACAGTACATAGCACCACTTATTGTGTAAAAGTGCACCAGCATAGCGCCCGCTGATCAACCCATCTCCACCTAGCTCACCCACTCATCTCCCCAGCATCGGGGAACTACCAATCTCCTCCCAATGTCTATGAAAAAACTTTTTGGGGTGGGGCAGGGTCTCAGTATATAATTCAAGCTTCCTTTGAACTTACAGCCATCCTCCTGCCGCAGCCTCCTGCGTGCTGGATTTACAGGCATGTGCCACCACACCTAACCTGAAATCAGCTTTTGTAGAACAACAATGTTGAGAATTGTCCAAAAGGACTACATTGGGTCACAGTTGGGCGCACGTCCCAAAAGATGTTTTTAGGAACAATTTTCTCCTGTTTCATCTCCTTTTGTACTCATTGACCCATTTTTGTATTCTGTAGCTGTATCAGTTATCTTTGTCTAATATCTTAAAAAAGAATCATGCTAGGTTTGTCCATTCAAATACAACATGAAAAAATGTCCACAGGACTGTGATTCTTTTGAACATAGATGGGTCTTTCTTTTAGCAAGCTTGATATAATAATATTCTAATTATTCTAAAACAGATAAAGTGGATAATAGGGGAGAAGTTTTTCTTTTACAAAAATATCAGTAATCGATAGTTTACTAGCTTTAAGACCTCTGGGGGGGGGGGAAGACCTCTGAAAATTTCTAGTGAAAAGATCAACTGATTTAGGCGATTAAATAACCCATCCACTTATTTTTGGACATTAGTGATACTTCATTTGGGAGCAGAAATATTAAAAAATTCACCAACTCCACATATAAAATGAGGAAAATACCCATCAGCTAATCTGATTAATGAAAGCTATGTTGAAAAACAGCATAATCCCAGTTGCATGTAAGTGACTAAGTAAACATTGACATAATGGCTTCCGTATTTTTACTTTGCGTTTCACTTGTTTTATTTATACATGCACAAATTCTTTGCCCTACTTTTATCTTTATGGGGTAGTTTCCTGAGCCTAACAATAGGGTGAGATTAATGAGATTATAAAATATTAATCAAAGATTGAGAGAACATGTATCTATATTTTTGGCTCAAGGTTCTGATGAAGACCAACTGACCTGAAAAGTTCAATCAATACATATTTAGAACATAGGGCAAAGAATATTTATACCCATTTGTTCAATATTTTGTGGTGACATTCCTGATTGCATTCTCACTCTATTCAGATGTTTTTTACATCTTAGATTTAAGTGCATAAATCACTTCAGAGAAATAAAGTCTAATCTTTCAAAAAATTTCTGGAGAGATGGAACCCCTAACCCCTCTTGTTAATCTGTTCAAAATGTTTATCATTTCTTATTTTCATATTTGATCCAAGTCCCTCTTGCTTTGGTTCGAATTCATTCTCACCCCTTGGTTGTAGTTGGAGATGGAAAACAGACAGGACAACAGCCTCTTGGAGGGAGGTCTTCTCCCTTGATGATTCTCTGCTAATCATCCTTTGAGTTACTTTTCTTTCAGTTGAATAATTGTCCTCTCATAAACCCAGTGGTAAATCAATACTTTGGTGACTAAAGCCACAGCTACCAACAGCATTAGTCAGAGGAGTCAGATGACAACTGCTTGCCCGATAGACTTGGATAGAATGATGTGTTTTGGTTCAGAATTTAGAGAGAAGGAGGGAGAGGGAGAAGCAAGAGGAGGGGAGGGGAAAGGGAAGGGGGAAGGTTGACAGAGAAAGAGAGAGAGAGAGAGAGAGAGAGAGAGAGAGAGAGAGAGAGAGAGACAGAGACAGAGACAGACAG